>NW_024039730.1:0-201708 GCF_016077235.1 Cyprinodon tularosa | reverse complement strand
GAATAGTGGTTTCAGCCAATACTGAGAAGGTTATTCAAGCCAGACCTGGCCAGCCGCGCGGGTTTGCTGCATTCATATGCTAATTAGGGCCATTAGTACAGCTGATCGCTCTCCACATACGTCATGGTACGTTTCCGACAATTTGTGGCACGACAAACGCGGACAAGCACGGGTTGCAAATTGTCGGAAACTGACGAAAATCAGGCAGATCTACGGGGGTTTACGGGGACGAAAATCTCACTTTTCATGCAGTGCTTGTTTATAGATGTTGGAGATCGGCCTGTTTTCCAGTGTGGTCCTGTTTCTCTGACCGTGACTGAGTGGATGTGCTCTCTTCGTCCTCTGGCATGGGAGCTGCCTTGGAGCTTGTCTGCCTGGCTGTGTGTTTCCTGGACGGGGCCGCCTTTTACAGCTGCTTTTTGTATCTCTGCTTCTGTCTCCTTGAACCCCAGTCGGCCTCGGCAGATGGCCGCTCACACTGAGCCTGGTTCTGCTGGAGGTTTCTTCCTGTTAAAAGGGAGTTTTTCCTCTCCACTGTCGCTACAAGCATGCTTAGTGTGAGGGATTGTATTTGAGTCAATGAGTCAATGCAATCAACTGGTTTTCCTTAGATAGAAAACTTTGTATCGATTTGACTGTATGATCTGGTTGAACTGTAAAGTGCCTTGAGATGACATGTGTTGTGAATTTGGCGCTATATAAATAAACTGAATTGAATTTAATTGAATTAATTAGAGAAACAAGGTTACCCATGCTTCAGGAATTAGTATATGTCAGTCAGTGTGTGTAAAACTGTCACTCTAACATGTAGTACTTAAACCAAAATAACAGAAAAGTCATTTAGATGAGATGAGAGAATTCAGATGAAACAGCATAACACCAGTTTCTCCCGTATCCTTTAGATTTTACTAGAATCAGTTAAAATTTGTTTCCTTTCTAGCAAGAGTTTATCTCTGTTTCCTCTGTTTTTAGTAGCAGGCACTGATTATATGCCATTATTTTTAAGGTAGCAAGTATAATAGCACACTGTCTTAAAATGTACATTTCAAACCCAAAAAGACCCTTAGACAGAGTCTAGTGCATCCTAAGGACAAAATCCCCAAACCCAATATGAGCAGAGTGGTGTATGCAGTGCAGTCAATGCAGTGAGGAATGCTCTGATCTTTAAATTTAAGAAACCAAACAATCTCTCCACAAACGCATAGCCCATCACAGAAAAGCTACCTCCTACGGACAAGACTACTTCTACACCTTATGGACAAGGATATTCTTTTGAGGACCAGAATGTTCAAATTCTGGATAAAGAAAATAGGTGGTTTGAGAGGGGCGTGAAGGAAGCCATCTATGTTAAGAAAGAAAAACCAACCTTAAAGCTGAAGTCTGTAAGTTTTTAAAAATAACTTTTTTGTCATATTGGCTAAAACTGTCCCTATGCCCAGACAGCAGTACATATGATATGTAACCTGTGAAAAAAACTGCTTCAATTGGTCCCGCATACTGCCTGTATTTCAATCTGGAAAGAATAATTCAGGTCGAGTCAAAACAACCAATCACAGCCAGAGGAGCGTCTGATGGAGTGTCAATCACAGCTCACACACGCTGATTGACCACCCCCCCCCCTCTCACCGCTTAACCTGCCGCTGCCGCCCGGCTGCAGTCAGGAGGACGCGTGTGGAAGTCATGACGGAGCGACAGCCACCAGCAAAAGAGAAACTGCCCTTACTGCCCCTGCCGACAACTGCTTACACGGCAAACTTCGGTATAACCAGCATCTTATATCTAGCTGCTTGGAGGCTCTTACCGGTTCACACTCCATGCCGCGTACGCTGCTTGGACGCTTCTGGTCGCATGCGGTAGCCGCGCAGATGCTGTGAGAGGGGTGGAGCTTGGAGGTGGGGCATGAGTGAAGCAGAGAGGGTGGGGGAGTGGCGTGAAACCTTTTTTTCTTCAAATTTTCAATCGAAGTCTGCTCTCTTCTCAATGTTACAGACTCCAGCTTTAAACAGAGGGGTGGGATTCAGCTTTCCAGCTTTCAAAAACTTATAATGCAGCAATTAAGTTAATCCCTTCCCGTTATCATTACAGCTCCACCCTCTGTACATTACAGGGGGTGGACCTCGTAATTTCCGCCATTCCAACAATCCCCTATAACGACCAAACTTTAAGACACTTAGATGGGTATGGGGTATTGCAGTCTAACAAAAGAAGCCAAACGACCCCCATTCCAAATGGGCGGACCCCTTCGCCTGTTCCCATTTGCATGTTTTCAACACAAAAACAAGGCTTTGTTGGGCTACTGTATAAAACCTCGAACTCAATGATATTCTTGACATTTTGAATTGAGAAAGCTTCCTGGATGGGAAGCGAAACGTCTTCAAACTTGGGAACCAAGTCCAGTGGATTGTTTTACATTTTTTTTAAATAATGTTCAAGCCTTTTCTAAAGCACATTTTGACGCAGTTTATTGTTGTACATCCTGAATTGTGTGTAAATCATTGCGCTCAGAGGTTCTTTATGCATACACAGGATTCACAATAAAGGTCCAAGACGTTCAGTGATCCTTTCAAGTAAAGATTTTAAGAAAACTTGTTAAATATGGAAGTTAGGTCCCCCTGAAGGTAACTTTCTATCCCGTTCTTTTCCTGGGAGCAAGTTATTTATCACTCTTAACTCAAACTGGGTAAAACCATAAAAAACGACTATAAAACAGGAGTAAAAAAGTAACAGAGTTTATTCCAGGTCAGGTCGTTACAGGACAGAGAAATTGCTTGGAGTTGGCACAGCTGTGGGCTCAAAAAACGTCAACGAGCGTTTGAGCCCCGAACAAGGTCATTTCATGAGTCCATGTGTTGCATCAGGTGGATGCTTAGCTGTCCGTATCAGAAACTGACATGCCATACATGCCCTGACCTTTATGCATCTTGCCTCTATGCCCCAGGATTACAGATAGCTCTCCTTTATCAGTCCGGCTCCAAGATATGCCCACATCCTGTGTATTTTTAAAGACACGAAGGCTGTCCTGATTAGATGACCTCCGTATACACAGTGACATCCACCATGTGAAGGAAGGCCTTCTACTCTGTCTAATCTAGCTAACAGAGTAACAATGCACACGATGTATAAAGAATAAACCTAATAACTGTTTGGAAAGTTTTATCCTGTCTATTAAAGTTATTTTAAAATCAAAGTCGTTTTCATTAGAGCTACTGCTCCACTACCTACAGGTGCTGGTCATAAAATTAGAATATCATGAAAAAATAGATTGATTTCAGTAATTCCATTTAAAAAGTGAAACTTGTATATTATATTCATACATTACATACAAACTCATATATTTCAGATGTTTATTTTGTTTAATTTTGATGATTACAAATGACAACAAATGAAAATCTCAAATTCATCATATCAGAAAATTAGAATATTACTGAAGACCAATAAAAACAAAGGATTTATAGAAATGTTGGCCAACTGAAAAGTATGAACATGAAAAGTATGAGCATGTACAGCACTCAGTATTTAGTTGGGCCTCCTTTGGCCTGTATTACTGCAGCAATGCGGCGTGGCATGGAGTCGATCAGTCTGTGGCACTGCTCAGGTGTTATGATAGCCCAGGTTGCTCTAATAGTGGCTTTTAGCTCTTCTGAATTGTTGGGTCTGGTGTATTGCATCTTCTTCTTCACAATACCCCATAGATTTTCTATGGGGTTAAGGTCAGGAGAGTTTGCTGGCCAATTAAGAACAGGGATACCATGGTCCTTCAACCAGGTACTGGTAGCTTTGGCACTGTGTGCAGGTGCCAAGTCCTGTTGGAAAATGAAATCTGCATCTCCAAAAAGTTGGTCAGCTGCAGGAAGCATGAAGTGCTCTAAAACTTCCTGGTATGTGGCTGCGTTGACCCTGGACCTCAGAAAACACAATGGACCAACACCAGCAGATGACATGGCACCCCAAACCATCACTGACTGTGGAAACTTTACACTGGACTTCAAGCAACGTGGATGAAGTGCCTCTCTTCTTTTCCTCCAGACTCTGGGACCTTGATTTCCAAAGGAAATGCAAAATTTACTTTCATCAGAGAACATGACTTTGGACCACTCACCAGCAGTCCAGTCCTGTTTCTCTTTAGCCCAGGCAAGACGCTTCTGACGCTGTCTGTGGTTCAAGAGTGGCTTGACACAAGGAATGCGACAGCAGAAACCCATGTCTTTCATACGTCTGTGTGTGGTGGTTCTTGAAGCACTCACTCCAGCTGCAGTCCACTCTTTGTGAATCTCCCCCACATTTTTGAATGGGTTTTGTTTCACAATCCTCTCCAGGGTGCGGTTATCTCTCTTGCTTGTACACTTTTTTCGACCACATCTTTTCCTTCCCTTCGCCTCTCTATTAATGTGCTTGGACACTGAGCTCTGTGAACAGCCAGCCTCTTTAGCGATGACCTTTTGTGTCTTGCCCTCCTTGTGCAAGGTGTCGATGGTCGTCTTTTGGACAACTGTCAAGTCAGCAGTCTTCCCCATGATTGTGTAGCCTATAGAACTAGACTGAAAGACCATTTAAAGGCTTTTGCAGGTGGTTTGAGTTAATTAGCTGATTAGAGTGTGGCACCAGGGGCCATCAATTTTGAACCTTTTCACAATATTCTAATTTTCTGATATGATGAATTTGAGATTTTCATTTGTTGTCATTTGTAATCATCAAAATTAAACAAAATAAACATCTGAAATATATGAGTTTGTATGTAATGTATGAATATAATATACAAGTTTCACTTTTTAAATGGAATTACTGAAATCAATCTACTTTTTCATGATATTCTAATTTTATGACCAGCACCTGTATTGGTGTCAAAAATAATCATCAGGCACTAAGACTCATTATGTGTTATCTCTCACCTGTTAGCCCAGCCATGCATGCATTTGCAGCAAAGCCTTTGATACTTTTACTATCATTTCAAGCAACAACCGAAGAAAGATTAAATTAAATCCCATCACTCAGCAGTCACAGGCAGAGTTCAAGTAAACCGAATAAGTGACAGCTCAGGCTATTAGCGGTGCCATTGTAGTTGAAAATAACTAGTGTTTAAGACAATATGATATTGGTTTGTTTACAAATATTCACAAGGATCAAAAGGATATATAGCAAAGATTTAGATCTAAACTAAATTAATGCTCTGAGACAATTAACAAGGCAAGGCAGGTCAAGGCTAATGTATCCCCATATATTTCAGTAAGACAATTTAAAATGCTGTATATGAAGAAATTAAGAAAATATCTTTATCATTGATTGCATTTGCTTTTTCACTTGTGACTTTGGAGTTGTCTTGGTTACTCTGACTTAATGATCCAAGATCTCTGTAACAATATCCTAGATCATTAACAGATTACTGGAGAATCAAAGGCTAGATGCATTTGCTGCCGCTTCCTGGCATAGATAATCAGATTAGATTTGATCAGACTGAAGACTATATGTCACTGAAACTTGGCTCTATGTATTGTACAATACTGGCATGAATAAAATTTGGTTTAATTTTATCTGTTTTGATGTAAAATACTTTTGAGATGGCAATCTAGTGAAGTAAGATTTCATAGTATAGTAGTATAATGTATAATAGTAATATAGTATATCAACTATTTTTTCTTTCCGTAAAAATTCAAAAAATATCCACTGGACTTGGTTTTCAAGATTTGAAGACGTTTCGCCACCTCTCCAGGAAGCTTTCTCAATTCAAATGTCTGGATCATTAACATCATAACGTTAAACGACCCATTCATCGGTTACCATTGCATGTTTCCAAGCAATACAAGGCCTTGTCCATATAAGACTCAAACTCACTGCGGATCCAGACATTTGAATTGAGAAAGCTTCCTGGAGAGGTGGCGAAACGTCTTCAAATCTTGAAAACCAAGTCAGGTGGATATATTATTGAATTTTTACAGAAAGACTATGACCTGGATGACTGAGAACCTTCATCAGCAGTATATCAACTACAAATGATTGAAAACGTCACATGCACTATGTATCCACTGAAGCCAGTTTTTTATTGGATTTAAAAATATGTATTTTTAATTAAATCTGATACAGTGGAAACCCATACATTTTCAGCTGTGTTTTTATAATAAGTGTATGCCTAAATCATGTAATCTAAAAAGAATGTGTTGTATCTTGAACTCCACAATAAAAGAAAACAAGACAACATTAATGGTGGGAAAAAAGTTTCAATAATCTGTTAGATTTTATGATGGAGTATTAGAAATATATATGTTATCAAATGATGGGAATAAAGTCATCATATTACCATATTAAAGTAATAAAACCAGGCCTGTGAGTTTAAAGTCATAACTTCATGTGAATAAAACATAATGTCACGAAAATAAAATCACAGTAAGTTTATGAGAAAAAAACCTTTGCAAAATTAGAAAATTGAAATCTTACAGGGCCCCCAAGGTGCCCCCCTAGATGATTGACATGCCACAGCATCAGATCTTTCTTGTAGGCCTAAACTTGATACCATGCAAGGTACAATGGAGAAAACTTAACTTAGGTTAAACTTTTACTCAAACAAAAGAAAACCTACCAATTCAAAATGTTTCAGAATAAAAAAAAAAAGTAGCAAAATGAAGAAAAGGGTTACTCAGTTACCTTGTTTTGTAAGCAGAAATGGCCCTTTTACAAAAGAAAAAGCAGGCGTAACACAAAAACTTTATGAGCCTTAAAAAAGCAAAGGAAACATTTACATAAATCAGGGTTAAATATTTAAAGTCAATGATTCACTGACTAAATGTGACTCAAGATCATAGTTTTAGCATTAATCTACAATTCTAGATTTATCTAGTTAAGGGGAGGCTTTTTTGAATCTATATCTGCACATTATTTTAACTTATACTGGACTAGTTGATCAAAGTCTGTGTACTATTATGGACAAATTAATCTAGTCTCACTCCCACCTAGAGGCCTCCTCAGTGTGACTGCTCATCATGGATAAATCATCCATTCAAAGTTACCAATCTCTCAGACACAGCAGGGGATGTCACAGGACTCCTCAACCCCTTTGACTTTTTTCAATCAAAGACAGGAAAATTGTTTGATGAAGTAAAGATCGATCTTTAGAGGTTTGTTGCCGGCTTTAAAAAAAAGCCGTTTTAATTTGGCCCTTAAAAGAATCGTCAAATCATTCGTAATTTTACCCCTTCTCATAGCTCCCAGAGTTGACCTAGCACTTTCTCCAAAACCCCAGTAGTAAGTGTG
The DNA here is from genome assembly GCF_016077235.1 of Cyprinodon tularosa. Lineage (NCBI taxonomy): Eukaryota > Metazoa > Chordata > Actinopteri > Cyprinodontiformes > Cyprinodontidae > Cyprinodon > Cyprinodon tularosa. Next base: position 194,466 of record NW_024039730.1, on the reverse strand, counting down.
CCAGCACAACGCTTAAGCTTGCAGACTATCCCCCACTCACGTGGAAAGAAAGTTAGCAGCAGAAGATACAGTGAGGTCCCACTCCTACGGTGAATGTCTGATAACAAAATTATCGCCCACGTGGTGTACGTCCCAGAGGCGTAGCCAGAAAATTTTTATAAGGGTGGCCAGGCAATAGCCAATGTACACTGAGGGGTGGCCGAAAGTTGATAGGCGCCAGAACCTCGGGGTCAGTCTAGAACAGGAAATTTAACAAGCACAACATCTATATTTGCTAAATAAAGACAAACTATACTTTCCTACAACATCTGCTGACAAACATATTTAAAAATCTGTGCTTTCTAGATAAAAGGTATAGTGGATGCAATTCTTTCAGGTTTGAGTTTTGGGAGAACATCCTTTCCATTGGCATTACTTACCTACTTTTATTAATAATCAGCATAAAACTGATATTTACAAGTACTAATATCTACATAAATTGATTATTTAACACGTTTTATTAAAATAGTTATCAAAAGTTTAACTGAAGACTCCTAGACAGGGGCATTGCTAGGCACAAAGCTTTACTGGGGCACTGGCCCCCTACCGCATGTGCCCCTCCTTCATACACAAATACAGACAAGCACACTGCCTCAACCCTGATAAATTCCTACCAAAATTGCCAGGTGAGATATTAATAAGTGTAAGAACATATTTGTTTTAACAAACATGAAAATTTTCAACATTGCAGCTATAGAAAATAAGACATTACCAACTTTAAAAATAAAAAGTGTCCTTATACACATTCTGAAGTAATCATTAATTCCTAGGTTTCAGAGAACTAAGTTTTTCTTTTATTTTTTGAGCATTAAAGTGTACCTCCTATTTTTCATTTTTTCAAAGTGGTCAATAACTAGACTGTGACTCAGCTTAGAAAGTTCTTCCTTTTCAGCTGATAAAATAGCAGGATGATGGAGCCTGTCTTGTCCCATTGTGCACCTCAGCCAAGTGTGGAGCCTTCTCAACACACTGAATGACCCTTCACAACTACAGCTGTAGACTGGGATAGTGAGGGAGATCTGGATGACCTGCGTTAGTGTGGGGAACATGGTGCTATCAAGCAAGTTGGAAACACACTGCATATCCTTGATGACAAGGCTTTCTTTTTCAACCATAAAAAGCTTTCAAACCATTTTGAATTAAATGAAAGTTTTTTTTACTCCAAATTTGTCCTGGGGATAGTGGGACAACTTCACTTGTCTAGGACCATCATGCTTTTCCCCTAAGTCACTAATGTCCCCTTCTTGTTTGTGGACGCTGGTTGTTGCTCCCTCATCACCTTCATGGTCCTGTCTCACCTGTCTCTCCTGTCTCTCACCTGTCTCTTGCCTGTCAGTCTCGCCTCCTCCTCCCTTTCCTACTCCAGCACCTTCATTCTCATTCTCTACAGCAAACATTAAAAAACTTAAATTTATAATTATGTAAATATCAATCATATTGCTTATTACATTCCTAATGTAACTGCTTAGCTTAAATCACTAATTCATCACGGGACCTTACCTCCCTCTCTCTCATCTTGTTTTACTGCTTCCCTGTCTCTGCTTCGTGTGAGGAATTTCCTGATATCCATCTACAAACCAATGCAGTAATTTTCAGTTAGTAGCCTATAAATCATGTGGTTTCACTGGGAAAATAATAACATTGACAGGTTAGAAACGTTACGTTAAAAATGCGGTCGCGGCCGCACAGTGTCCCATCCAACTCAGCTGAGAGCAGCGCGTTAATTTACCTGCAGTTCATGCAGTGATATGCGCTGACGTGGGAGCGCTAATACATCCTCAATTTGGGTTTACCAACACACTTGCTGCGCATTTGAGTAAAAATATACGTCTCCTCCCGTTGGAATTACCGTAAATTCTCTAATATAGGCCCGGGCCTTTATTTCACTCAAGTGCATCGCTGTCCAGGCCTTTATTGGAAGGAGGCCAGAATTAGAGACAGGCCTCTATTGCTATTTGAGCAAAACAGACTACCAGTGGAATGAATAAAAAATTAGATTTTGTGTCTATTTGAACCTATAAAACACTAGGTTCATTTATTGAACAAGAACAGTTACCATAACGGTATACAGAAATTTAACAACAAATAGCCTACCTGTAATTCAGGCTAAATTCCAGTGGGAAAAAACGTAGCAAACATACCAGTAGTGCAACTAGTGCAATGTAAACACTTAACCATACATGGTGATAATTAGGCTGTTTTATAACAAAAAGCAACTTACAGGTTTAGACACCTCCTCGCTCACTCAAATTGTCTCGCTTGGTGTGAAGTAAAAAAAAAAATAATAAAAATCCTCCAACTCTGTTTAATCCTCCTCATCAGTTTCCTCCTCCTCAGTTTCCTCCTCCTCTTCATCTCTCACTGTATTCTCCTCATCACTCGCGCCAGTCTCTATCACAAGTTCATTATTGTACAGTTCCTCTTCGTCCTCCTCATGTTCTGCCGCGTGTCTGTTTTCTTCCTCGCGCAGACGGGCAGCAGTCAGGGCCTGTCGTCCAGCAGCGCAGGGCTGTGGTACTTGTATGTTACTACCACAAGTATAATTTTGAGGTATGCCCAGAAAAAACGTTTATAGCCCCGGCCTGTATAAGAGACCGGCCATTATTTACCTCCGCCATCAGCGAGACAGGCCATTATTAGAGACCCGGCCACTAATGGAATACAGGCCAATATTAGAGAACTTACGGTATCTAAATTGATGCATTAAACAAATATATCACTGTTGCAAATATTCATGAGATTTATACTGGGGCACAGCTCATTTATACTGGGGCACGTGCCCCAGTAAATGGGGTCTGGCGACGCCGATGCTCCTAGATGACTTGCAGAGACACACAATTTTCTCTTTACCCTTAAAAACAGAAAATCTATTTCTGAAAAGAGCATGAAGTCTGTACTTATCATCTTTAATGTCAGTTTATTGATGTGGATAATTAACCACATCAATATATGAAAAATAATTTTTTTTTAAATAATCCACTTGAGTATTACTGCCGCAAACATCTGTGTTTGAAGGGGAAAAAATAGTAGGGGTGGCCAATGATTGGCTAAAGGGGGCCATGGCCACCTCTGGCCCCCCATCTAGCTCCGTCCCTGGAACGTCCTTGTGATTAGCTGAAACGATGGAGTTATCTAATAGGCTCTATGCAGAACTCCACTTCCTGAAATAAAGACAGCTCATTTGTTTGCTGTCTTTTGCTACAAAATGAAGTAATTAATCTAGGTGTGCCTGACATCAGTAACCATTCGCATGAATCAGTTCATCCAGTAATGAAAGACAGGGAACAAAGTAGCTGCCAAGTTCAGGAAGCAGTGGAATTTTGCACAAAGCCCATTGTTTGCAAATCTTACAATGGAGTCAAGTCAGTTTAGTGCAAAAAGTCCTCACAGAAATAGCTTATAAAGGAACATATAACAAATGGCTTATCTGTAGCTGAGAGAAAGCGGCTGGATAAGCTCATCAGGAAGGCCAGCTCTTTGGTGGGATGCCCTGTGGATTCAATGCATGTCATGATCTGCCCTGATCTAATTACTCATTTCACTCACCTGCAATACCTTCCCCGCCTACTAATCATCATTAATTTTATCCACCTGCTCCTTCTGCTTTATACACATCACAACCCAGCTTTTGGGGCCAGATAACAAGCAATAACAAGTATGCAGATGACAAGTATGATGTTTTTTTTCGTTAGTTTTCAATTCGAGTTATTTGTTGAGTTCATGTCCTCGTTCTAGGAGTAAAGTGGATAAAGAGGGTGTTAGTGTTGTCTTGTTGTGTCCTGATCGTGCCCTGGCTGTAGCCCGCTTTTCCTGTAGTCCTGGCTCTTATCCTCTGAAGAGTAACTTGTTCCTGTCTCGGCTCAGTTGGAGGGAGCCAGTTTAAAGTTCCGCAGTTTCTCCTGGTACCATGTTTTGTCTCTGCCTCTCTGGAACTGAACCTGCCTGTTTTTGTGTGAACGTGTCTGCCTAAGCATTCTGCTGGAATCCTGGAACCCTGAACCTGCCTGAACACTCTGTGGATTCCAGGAACCTTGGATCTGTCTGTTCCTGTTCAGATCTGAGCCCCTGACCAGTCCTCGGACTCCTGCCTGCTCAATGGGGTTGCTGGATCAGGAATACTCTGTGCAGCTTCGTACCGCATCTCATTTGAGAGTCCCATCGGCTTGATCCTGCCTTCCTCAGAGAGGATGGACCGAACTGTCAAACCAGGTAGGCTAAGTGGCTCACATGGATAATCATCTTCTGTCAGATTATCATGGTCACTTACCTGTTTTTTCTCCCTCCAGAGTGTCAGTAATAGGCGGTTTCCCTGCCTCTCCTTGCAGCCGCTGAAGATCCACAGCTACACAGCTTTGAGTCCCGTTTTAGTTTGTTTATGATGTTAAACGTTTAGAAACTTCCCACTGTCTATCTCGCCTGAATACTGGGTCCTACACCTGACAGTGCAGGAGGTGAAAAAAAAGGACACCAACTAAAATAACATCTCTGTTGGATAATGTCTCCACCCCAAGCATGAAGCTTTTGCTGAAATGGGAAGCTCCTTTATTGACAGACTACGCATCCTAATGCACTAGGCAGTGTTATCAAGACCCTCCTCCCGAAACCGTAAGATCTATAACCTCCTTTTCCCCAAAAAACCCAAGTCGTTACATTGATGCTGATTTTTGCACATTTTTCGTCTTGATCACTTAATTACAATCGCTCTTTTTTTTTTTTCTCAACATTCCATTACGTAAAAATGTCCACAGCGTTTATTATTATTTATTATTCTTTCCAGATGAAACACAATTTATTTTTAAAAAAACCTGTTTTAGTAGGGGTTTTTATTGTTTATTTTCTTACTTTTGGTCCACATTTGTGTGACCAATTTTTGCTTAATTTTTGCGCTGTAACCCCCCACAAATTTCCCTGTTGTGGGAAAAAAAAGGGATTTTTATTTTATTTTTTCTATTCTTTTCTATTCTATTCTATTCTATTTTTTATTCTATTATTCTTACCTCCACAAAAGGGGTTTTTATTTTTTTAGGCAAGTTTTTGTGTTTTGTCTGTCTGTTACGGGAAATTTTGGGAAAGTTATTAACTTATTTTAATTAAAATTTAAAAAGGGTGCCCTCACCCAAAGGGAAATAACCATTAAAATTTGGGATTACCCCAATCATAACCAATCGGGTTTTTTTATTTATTTTTTTTTTTTTTCTTTTTAAAAAAATTTAGGGGAACAACCGTCTCCCCCCCCATTCAAGAGTGGCATCGTTACTATTAAAAGCTTCTGTGGGACTGGAAAAATTTTCCCACCTTTTCCAGCAAGTCCGCCGGGGATCCTCTGAGGGAGCCTCCTGCACAGCTGCAGCTCGTCAAGATATAAAGGGGGATCCACTACTTGCGGGTCTTCGACCTTGCCTCAACCCGCAGTGTTTTTCCCAGTTGGTCAGCGCTTAAGCCTAGATCCTCAAGTAATTCAGGGACTTTGAATCCAGCTAGGATTCTAACCCCTGTCTTTTTTCCAGGAAACCTGTGCCTCCTCTTAAAAGCCTGGAAAGCTAACCTCCGACCGACCCCGAGCCAAACCTGAAAATTCACAGAGAACCTCCAAGCAGCTCGGGACTAGAGCTGGGAAACCCAAACCAAAGGGTCGTTCTAATTAACTGAACGCTGAACGCTAACGGACTCTGCGATAACTCTTCTCCAAACCAAAGTGACTCTCCCAAAGCTAACCTCAAAAACCCCCAAAGGTACAATCGTGAACTCTGGAAATCAAACCTCTTTGGCAACGCTAACTGAACTTCTCTCACGCAACTCCGGTAACCAGAATCCAGGCCCCCGAACCAGAACCCGAAAATTCGTTGCTTGTGTTAAAAAACTTTTAAACTTTCACCTTGTGCCGTCAGTGGTGTTCCCATTTTTGGGCCCTTTTCATGAACCCATCATGACAGAAACGGGGCCCAAAACTCAAGGCCCAGCAGATCACCTCACCCGTCGACTGGGGGGAGCAGGATCCCAAATTTCAGGGACAAACCCAAACGCTCCGTGAGTTATACATCTGTTGAAAATCAAACCAAATGCTACAAGCTGTGCTAATTATCTGAACACCTAATGCTGTCCCCCCAAACCTTTTCCCGGGGTCCAGTTCCACCTCCGAGGTCCCGCTGGCGTCATCAAGTTCCTCCTAGTCCCCAAAAGATTTTCGGGTAACAAAAGATTGCAAAGGATTTTTTATTTAAATGTCGGCTGATTTTTCAGAACCCCCTGGCTGTTTTTCACGATCATAAGAAGATAATTTTTCATTCTCTCGCAGTTAACGGGGAAGACCCTTTAAATGGGCTCGGGCAAGATTTCCGCTGACGATAGCTTAAATTGCTCTATTTCTTTTTCATTTCTGAATTTACCCAGGTATTAAAACCAAGAAACTGATCAAACTATTGATTCTAAGCTCTTTTCATTTTAAACAGGAAACTCTTCGGGGGGTGAAATTTTTCTTTTAACTTCCGGGTTAAAGCTGCACTTCCGGATGGAACCAAAGCATTTTAAAGGGGAGCCTTTTTCAGCAAAAACGAGCAATTAAAGAGAACTCGCAACCCTCGCAACCGCTACCCTCGAAGTTTTTAAATTCGCCTCTCCATCAGAAGAAATAGAATTGGGCCGAAACATTTTCTAAGAAGCAGGGTACACTTTCCCAGCCCCACAAACAACTGTTTGTTCTCCCTCTACAGACAGCTGCCCATTCAGAGGTAAGCCCCAGTCTCTACCGTTGCCGTTCGGGGCCTCTCTGGGGCGAAAGGGATGTCAAACCCATGCAGATGGAAAACACCGGCTCACCCCAAAGGGGAAAAGACAAAGGCTTTTTTTCTAGGAAAAACCCATGTACTACCGTGGTGAGAGTGGACACTTCTTCTTCTTCCTCCCCCGCTAAACAAAAGCCTGGGCCCCCAGAGGATCTGAGAGTCTGGGGGGGGCCAAATAAACACTAAGAAATCCCCTCGACTGTTGTTTGCCTGCCACACTTTTCGTGCAAACCGAGCCTCCCCTTTCTCGCTTTTTATCGACTCGGGGTTGTGAATGTAACCTTATCGATTCAAAACCTCGTCCAGCAACTCCAAATTGAAACCTTTCCCCCTGACTCAGCCCTCAATGTACCCGTATTGAGGGAAGAAACTCCAAAGTTACCCACCAAACTCAGCCCCTCGGCTACTCGTCGGGTAACCACCGAGAACTAAACATTTTTTTTTTTTTCCCTCTGCATGTTCCCCGCTGGTGCAGGGTTTCAAGGGGTTGGGAGAAGCATAATCCTCCATTAACGGGACTAAACCACCTGGAATCAGGGTCCACTATGCCACGAGACATCCTTCGTCTGCTGCCCCCCTTGGGGGGGTTTTCCAAGGTGGGGGGGGGATGGACTCTCCTGACCTTTCTTCAGTTCCCTCTGAGTACCATGATCTAGCCCCAGTCTTCAGTAAGGTCAGTGCGACGTCCCTACCTCCACACAGACCATACGATTGCGCCATTGAACTTTTACCTGGTGCTCCTTTACCTAGCAGTAGATTGTATAACATTTCTAAGCCCGAGAGAGAAACAATGGAAAAATACATCAACGAATCTTTAGCTGCTGGAATAATTCGCCCTTCATCTTCTCCATTGGGCGCCGGGTTCTTCTTCGTGGGAAAGAAGGATGGTTCCCTGAGACCTTGTATTGACTACCGAGGTTTGAACCAGATCCCTATTAAAAACAAATACCCACTGCCTCTTCTTGCGTCTGCTTTTGAGCCTGTACAGGGAGCTACTGTATTTTCTAAACTGGATTTAAGAAACGCTTATCATCTCCTTAGGATCCGTGAAGGCGACGAATGGAAAACTGCCTTCAAAACACCCTTGGGCCAATTCGAATATCTTGTTATGCCCTTTGGTCTAACCAACGCTCCAGCCTGCTTCCAGGCCCTCGTTAACGATGTTCTAAGAGACTTTCTCAACGTATGTGTTTTCGTGTACATTGATGACATTCACATTTACTCCAAGGACCTCGAAGAACATAAGAAACATGTCCGCCTTGTTTTACAGAGACTGCTGGAGAACAAACTGTTCGTGAAAGCCGAGAAGTGTGAATTTCATCAACCTTCAGTCACCTTTTTGGGGTTTGTGCTCGAGGGCGGCCAGGTTAAACCATCCGAGGACAAGATTAAGGCAGTTTTAGACTGGCCAGTTCCAGAGAACCGCAAAAAACTACAAAGGTTTTTGGGTTTTGCTAACTTCTATCGTCGATTTATCAGAAACTACAGCCAGACCGCCCTTCCATTAACTTCTCTGTTCTCTGTCAAACGCAGTTTTCAGTGGACTCCTGAGGCTCAAGCAGCATTTGAAAAATTAAAGTCATTATTTTCCAGAGCACCAGTCCTCATGCAACCTGATCCAGCCAAGCAATTTATCCTTGAGGTGGATGCTTCAGATTCCGGTGTTGGAGCAGTCCTATCCCAGAGACTAGACTCAGATCAGAAGATACACCCCTGTGCTTTCTTTTCCCGTAGGCTTTCTTCCGCTGAGCAAAATTATGATGTGGGTGACCGAGAACTTCTGGCCATCAAACTGGCGCTGGAAGAATGGAGGCATTGGCTGGAGGGAGCTGAGCACCCGGTTCTTGTATGGACAGACCACAAGAACCTGGCTTACATCCAGTCAACCAAACAAGCTAATCCCCGCCAATCCAGGTGGTCAATCTTCTTTTCTCGGTTTAACCTAATCATCTCCTACAGACCCGGATCCAAGAACGTGAAGCCCGATTCTCTCTCTCGTCTCTACTCCGTCGATCATCCCGAAACACCTGAACCTGTTCTTCTGGCTACCTGTACAGTGGGAGTAGTCAACTGGGAAATAACTGACCTCATAAACTCAGCCCTGGCCACTGAACCCGATCCAGGTAACGGTCCCCCTAACCGTACCTATGTTCCATCTTCCGTCAGGTCCCGTCTCATCCAGTGGATGCATGCCGCCAAATTCTCTGCTCATCCAGGAGTCAGTAGAACAGTAGCTCTCATCTCCAGACGCTTCTGGTGGCCAACTCTCCACAGGGACGTAAAGGAGTATGTGTTGGCTTGCCCCACATGTGCCCGTAACAAAGCCTCACACCAACCTCCTTCTGGCCTGCTTCAACCACTTCCTGTTCCCTCGCGTCCCTGGTCCCATATCGCCATCGATTTCGTCACCGGTCTCCCTGTCTCTCAAGGTATGTCCACCATATTCACTATTGTTGACCGTTTCTCGAAGTCCTGCCATCTTATTCCCCTCAGAAAACTTCCCACGGCCTTCCAGACAGCCCAGCTTCTCATCAAGCATTTTTTCCGGTTACACAGCATTCCCCAAGAGATCCTCTCGGACAGAGGCCCGCAGTTCATCTCCCAGGTCTGGAAGGCTTTCTGTTCTGCTCTTGGCTGCAAACCCTCTCTCACCTCTGGTTACCACCCCCAATCGAATGGTCAGACTGAGCGTATGAATCAGCAATTGGAATCCACCCTTCACTGCCTCACGTCGAACAACCCCGTGGACTGGAGTCAATTTCTTCCATGGATAGAATACGCCCATAACTCCCTCAGATCTGCATCCCCTGGACAATCCCCTTTTCAGGTCAGTCTCGGCTATCAACTACCTCTTTTTCCCGCAGACGAGAGAGAGATTTCGGTGCAGTCCGTCAACCATCACATCCGCCGTTGCCAAAGGATCTGGAGGGAGACCATCGCCACTCTCAACCAGTCTACAAAATCCACTAAGCGCTTCGCCGACGCCAGGAGACGCCCAGCCCCCGAGTACTCCGTAGGCCAGGAGGTTTGGCTGTCCCCCTCGAGGGGATGTCTCGAAAACTCTCCCCTAGATTCATCGGACCCTACAGGATCACCCGAGTCATCAATCCTTCAGCCGTCCGTCTCCAATTACCTCAGTCCCTACGGATCCACCCCACCTTCCACGTGTCTCAGATCAAGCCTGTCTCCTCGAGCCCTCTGTGCCCACCGTCCGACTCCCCGCCACCCGCCCTGGAGGTCGATGGACATCCGGCCTTCACGGTTCGTCGCATCGTGGACTCCCGTCAACGAGGTCGCGGAGGGCAGTACCTCGTCGACTGGGAGGGCTACGGACCGGAGGATCGCCAGTGGGTTCCAGGCTCGTACATCCTCGATCCGGCCCTTATCGAGGAGTACGAGCGTTCCTGCCCATCAACCTCTTCCGGACCACCAAGGGGCGGTCGTTGAGGGGGGGGGTACTGTTGGGAGCTGGAGAAATTCCACCTTTCTCCAGCAGAGTCCGCCGTGGATCCTCTGAGGGAACCTCCTGCACAGCTGCAGCTCATCAAGATCATCAGAGGATCCACTACTTAAGCTGTCTTCAGACCTTGCCTCAACGCTGCAGTGTTGTTCCAGTTGGTCAGCGCTTAAGCCTAGATCCTCAGAGTAATTCTATGACTTTGAATCCAGCTAGGATTCTAACCCCTGTGTCTGTTTTCCAGGAAACCTGTGCCTCCTCTGTGAAAGCTCAGGAAGAGCTAACCTGCCGAGCCGACCCTCTGAGCCAAACCTGAAGATTCACAGAGAACCTCCAAGCAGCTCTGGACTAGAGCTGGGAAACCCAAAGCCAAGGTCTGTTCTAATTAGACGTGAGACGCTGAAGCAGCTAACGGACTCTGCTGATGAACTCTTCTCCAGAACCAACAGTGACTCTCCCAAAGCTAACCTCAAGAACCCTCAAGGTACAATCTGTGAACGTCTGGAAATCAAACCTCTGTTGGCAACGCTAACTGAACTGTCTCTCACGCAGACTCCGGTGAACCAGAATCCAGGCCCCGAACCAGAACCCGTATATTCAGTGTGCTTGTGCATTAATAAAACTGTTAAACTTTCATCCTTGTGTCCGTCAGTGGTGTTCTGCATTCTTGGGTCGCTTTCAGTGAACCCATCATGACAGCTTCAGCATTAGATAAAAAAATCCAGAAGAATTATACTGAATACAAAAACATAGGAAAGATTAGATTAGCTTTATTGATCTCACAGCGGAGAAATTCACTGGTCACATATTGGCATAGTAATGAAAGAAGGTGCAAACAAGGAGGAAAAGGTGCATTAGGAATAAAAATAAATAAAAATAAAATAAATAAAAATAAGAAATAAAAAAAAATACAAGGGAGTAACACAGAGATTTGAGGTGACATATGTACAATCAGGATGGCTTATATACAGGTGGATTGACTTTAACATCAAAGTGCAGTGGGTAAGGAACAACGGTGAGGTAGTGGTATGACTATCATATTCACATATATTGCACATTCAGCATATTGCACAGAATATTGCACAGTCAATAAATAAAAAACTCTAATATAGTTGCACAGTGGTTGTTACAGGAGTTATTGTGGTTATAGTGCAGTATTATAGAGTCTAGTGGCAGCAGGAATGAATGACCTGCGGTAGCGCTCCTTCTTACAGACAGGGTGTCTATCTTTCACTAAAGGAGCTGCTCAGCTCCTCTACAGTCTGGTGCAGGGGGTGAGAGGTGTTGTCCATGATGGATGTGAGTTTGGACAACACCCTCCTGCCACTTCCTCTACTGAGTCCAGAGGGCAGCCCAGGACAGAAGTGGCCTTCCTCACCAGCTTATTCAGTCTCTTTCTGTCCCGCTCTGAGCTGTCAGGGGCCCAGCAGACGACAGCGTAGAGCAGGACTGAGGCCACCACAGAGTCATAAAAGGTTTTAAGGAGGGGCCTGCTGACTCCAAAGGCCCTCAGCCTCCTCAGGAGGTGGAGGCGGCTCTGGCCCTTTTTATACAAAGCGTCAGTGTTGTGAGTCCAGTCCCGTTTATTGTTGACGTGAACACCCAGGTATTTGAAACTCAGGTGAGCAATGCCTTGCTCGAAGCATCGATCTGCTGATCAAATGAGAAAGCAGAATGAATCAAGATGGTTAGAGCAGAATATTTGGTAATTATCTAGATCATGTGCAAGTTATAGATATAGGCGTAATTTACAATATGGAGCAAAATAGTGTGCTTTTCCCTAATACTTTTGGGAATATTATCTTGTGAATATGTACATTTCATTTTTTTGTTTAAATCAATATGTGCATGTGTGGCTCTTATCCTGTGTGTGTGTGTGTGTGTGGATTGTGCAATGTATGTGTGGATCTTGTTTTATGCAAGTGTGGATCACATATGAGATTAAAAAAATAATAATTTTTTAAGAAGCAGAACTACAATAAATGAAACTGGGACCACTGTGGGGAAATAGTACAATAGAACATGTTATATACATATAGTAAAATGGGAAATAGCCTGTATTTGTATAGCACTTTCTGTTCCCAAAGTATCCACTCACCCATTCATAAACACATTCATATGCCAAGCTGTATTTTAGATGTTCATTTTTTAAACACAGTTTATACATTGCAAATTTCATACTGAGTCATATCCCCTAAATGTACTTAAATATATTTAATGTTTAGAAACTCTAATCACAAATGATTTGGAGACAATAGTCATACTTCATTTTGATTTTTAACATAGATATTGGACATAGATTGGAGATAGATAGTCCTCCTCTGCCCCTATACGCAAAAAAGGTTTAGCTTCGCCACTGACCAGAATAAAATGTCCCGACATTAAGAGATTAAAATGGTAACATCACGAGATTAATTTAGAAAAAAACTGACAAAAAAAGAAATTGGAATACAATGAGAATAATCCCATATTATGGGATTAAAGAAATAGTCCTCTTCGTTCATAAACTATCAGAAGAAAGAGCAGCATTTCCCACTGAATTTAAATGCCTTGCTCAGTTTAGCTGCTCTTAGTTGATGAGTCAAACCAAACGTTTCATTTTATTATCTTTTTTTCTCTTAATATAATGATTGTACTCCAAGAGTTTGAGGACATTATTGACGTAATATGGAAATGACTGCATTTTTCCAATTATTGTTTATTCTCCAATTGTAACAATGTAACTGTAGTTGCTGAAAAAAATCTTAGTTTGATACTAATAAGCCGTTGTAAAATTTTGTAAACTATATAAGAAGGAAAAAAACAAACGAGACAACTGAAAGATAAAAATTGTCTCGTTTCCACATGTATGGAGGACCAACTCTGCCAAATCTGTCATGATGGGTTCACTAAAAGCGACCCAAGTATGCAGAACACCACTGACGGACACAGGGATGAAAGTTTAACAAGTTTATTTTGCTCAAGCACACAGAATGTACTCGTTCGGGGGGCCTGGATACTGGTTCACCGGAGTCTGCGTGAGAGACAGTCAGTTAGCATTGCCAACAGAGGTTTGATTTCCTGAAGCCTACTGATTGTACCTTGAGGGTTCTTGAGGTTAGCCTTGGGAGAGTCTCTGTTGGATCTGGAGAGGGGTTCATCAGCAGAGTCCGCTAGCTGCTTCAGCGTCTCACTTCTAGTAATGCACAGACCTTGGCTTTAGGTTTTCCAGCTCTAGCCCTGAGCTGCTTGGAGGTTCTCTAGGATTCTTCAGGTTTGGCTCAGAGGGTCGGCTCGGCAGGTTAGCTCTTCCTGAGCTTAACAGAGGAGACACTGGTTTCCTGGAAGACAGAGACAATGGTTAGAATCCAGGCTGGATTCGAAGTCATAAAGTTTCACTGAGGATCTAGGCTTAAGCGCTGACCAACTGGAACAACACTGCGGCGTTGAGGCAAGGTCTGAAGACAGCTTAAGTAGTGGATCCTCTGATGATCTTGATGAACTGCAGCTGTGCAGGAGGCTCCCTCAGGGGATCCACGGCGGACTCTGCTGGAGAAAGGTGGAACTTCTCCAGCTCCCAACAGTACCCCCCCCCCCTCAACGACCGCCCCTTGGCGGTCCGGAAGAGGTCGAAGGGCAGGAACGCTCGTACTCCTCGATAAGGGAAGGATCGAGGATGTACGAGCCCGGAACCCACTGGCGATCCTCCGGTCCGTAGCCCTCCCAGTCGACGAGGTACTGCCCTCCGCGACCTCGTCGACGGGAGTCCACGATGCGACGAACAGCGAAGGCCGGATGGCCATCGACCTCCAGGGCGGGTGGCGGGGAGTCGGACGGTGGGCACAGAGGGCTCGAGGAGACAGGCTTGATCTGGGACACGTGGAAGGTAGGGTGGATTCGGAGGGACTGAGGTAGTTGGAGACAGACGGCTGAGGGATTGATGACTCGGGTGATCTTGTAGGGGCCAATAAACATAGGAGAGAGCTTTCGAGACATCCCCTTGAGGGGAATGTCTCGAGTAGACAGCCATACCTCCTGGCCCTCAGTGTACTCGGGGGCGGGACGTCTCCTGGCGTCGGCGAAGCGTTTGATGGACACAGATGATTGGTTGAGGGTGGCGATAGTTTCCCTCCAGATTCTCTGGCAGCGGCGGATGTGTTGATTAACGGACTGGACCGAAATCTCTCTCTCGTCTGCGGGGAAAAGTGGAGGTTGATAGCCGAGACTAACCTGAAAAGGTGATTGACCAGTGGATGCAGATCTGAGGGAGTTGTGCGCGTATTTGATCCAGGGGAGAAATTGGCTCCAGTCCACGGGATTGTTAGATGTGAGGCAACGAAGGGTTGATTCACACTGCTGGTTCATCCTCTCAGTCTGACCTTTTGATTGGGGGTGGTATCCAGAGGTCAGAGAGGGTTTGCAGCCGAGAGCTGAACAGAAAGCCTTCCAGACCTGGGAAATGAACTGAGGACACCGGTCAGAGAGGATCTCTTGGGGAATGCCGTGTAAACGAAAGACGTGTTTGATGAGGAGCTGGGCTGTCTGAAAGGCCGTGGGGAGTTTCCTAAGGGGAATGAGATGGCAGGCCTTTGAGAAACGGTCAACAATGGTGAAAATGGTGGACATACCTCGAGAAACGGGGAGGCCGGTGACGAAATCAATGGCGATATGGGACCAAGGACGCGAGGGAACAGGAAGCGGCTGAAGCAGGCCAGAAGGAGGTTGGTGTGAGGCTTTATTACGGGCACATGTGGAGCAAGCCAACACATACTCCTTGACGTCTCTATGGAGGGTGGGCCACCAGAAGCGTCTTGAGATCAGGGCTATTGTTCTGCTGACTCCTTGATGAGCAGAGAACTTGGCGGCATGCATCCATTGGATGAGACGGGACCTGACGGAAGATGGAACATAGGTTCGGTTAGTGGGACCGTTACCTGGATCGGGTTCAGTGGCCAGGGCGGAGTTGATGAGGTCAGTAATTTCCCAGTTGACCACCCCCACTGTGCAGGAAGCCGAAAGAACAGGTTCAGGCGTCTCGGGATGATCAACAGAATAAAGACGAGAGAGAGAATCGGGTTTGACATTCTTGGATCCGGGTCTGTAGGAGATGATGAGGTTAAACCGAGAGAAGAAAATTGACCACCTGGATTGGCGAGGATTTGCTTGCTTGGTTGACTGGATGTAAGCCAGGTTCTTGTGGTCGGTCCACACAAGAACCGGATGCTCAGCTCCCTCTGGCCAATGTCTCCATTCCTCCAACGCTAGTTTGATGGCCAAAAGCTCTCGGTCTCCCACATCGTAATTCTGCTCTGCTGAAGAAAGTCTACGGGAGAAGAATGCACAAGGGTGGATCTTTTGATCCGAGTCTAGTCTCTGGGATAGGACTGCTCCAACTCCAGAATCTGAAGCATCCACCTCGAGAATAAACTGCTTCGCTGGTTCAGTTTGCATTAGCACTGGTGCTCTGGAAAACAAAGACTTTAATTTATCAAACGCAGCCTAAGCCTCAGGCGTCCACTGAAAGGTGCGCTTGACAGAGGTCAGAGAAGTTAATGGAAGGGCGGTCTGGCTGTAGTTCCTGATGAAACAACGATAAAAGTTTGCAAAACCTAGAAATCTTTGTAGCTGTTTGCGGTTCTCTGGAACTGGCCAGTCTAAAACTGCCTTTATCTTGTCCTCAGATGGTTTTACCTGGCCGCCCTCGAGCACAAACCCCAAAAAGGAGACTGAAGGCTGGTGAAATTCGCACTTCTCGGCTTTCACGAACAGCTTGTTCTCCAGCAGTCTCTGCAAAACAAGGCAGACATGTTTCTTGTGTTCATCGAGGTTCTTGGAGTAAATGAGTATGTCGTCAATGTACACGAAAACAAATACATTGAGAAAGTCTCTGAGAACATCATTTACGAGGGCCTGGAAGCAGGCTGGAGCGTTAGTTAGACCAAAAGGCATTACCAAATATTCAAATTGGCCCAATGGTGTCTTGAAGGCTGTTTTCCATTCATCTCCTTCTCGGATCCTAAGGAGATGATAAGCGTTCCTTAAATCCAGTTTCGAAAACACTGTGGCTCCCTGAACAGGTTCGAATGCAGAGGCGAGGAGAGACAGTGGGTATTTGTTCTTAATTGTGATCTGGTTCAAACCTCGGTAATCAATACATGGTCTCAGGGAACCATCCTTCTTCCCCACGAAGAAAAACCCGGCGCCCAAAGGAGAGGAAGATGGGCGGATTATTCCTGCAGCTAATGATTCGTTAATGTATTTTTCCATGGTTTCTCTTTCAGGCTTGGAAATATTGTACAACCTGCTGCTAGGTAGTGGAGCACCAGGTAAAAGTTCAATGGCGCAGTCATATGGTCTGTGTGGAGGTAGGGACGTCGCACTGACCTTACTGAAGACAGGGGCTAGGTCATGGTACTCAGAAGGAACTGAAGAAAGGTCAGGAGAGTCCATCTCCCCCCCACCTCTAGGAGACCCCAGCAAGGGGGCAGCTGAACGAAGGCATGTTTCATGGCATGAGATGGACCACGATTCCAGGTGGCGTTCAGTCCAATTTATGTGAGGATTATGCTTCTCCAACCATTCGAAACCAAGCACCAGCGGGGAACATGCAGAGGGAAAAACAAAAAATGTTAT
Source organism: Cyprinodon tularosa (assembly GCF_016077235.1). Taxonomy (NCBI): domain Eukaryota; kingdom Metazoa; phylum Chordata; class Actinopteri; order Cyprinodontiformes; family Cyprinodontidae; genus Cyprinodon; species Cyprinodon tularosa. The sequence goes on along the minus strand of NW_024039730.1, from coordinate 177,576 downwards.
TGTCTCTCGGTGGTTACCTGACAGAAGTAGCTCGAGGGGCTGAGTTTGATGGGTAACTTGATGGAGTCTCTTTCTGTCAATAGCGGATACACTGAGAGGCTGAGTCAGAGGAATGGTTTCTATTTGGAGTTGTTGGACGAGGTTAGAATCGATTAAGTTCCGTTCACAGCCTGAGTCGATGAATGCAGAAAAAGAGAGGCTTTGGTTAGCACAGAACAACGTGGCAGGAAGTAACAGTCGAGGAGATTTCTTAGTGTTAATTTGGCCCGCCAGACTCCTCAGATCCTCTGGCGGGCCCAGGCTTTTGATTTAGCCGGGCAAGAAGCGATGAAGTGTCCACTCTCACCACAGTAAATGCATAATTTGCTTAGAAATCGCCTTTGCCTTTCCTCTGAGGTGAGCCTAGTGTGTCCCACCTGCATGGGTTCGACATCTCCTTCGCCCGAATGAGAGGCCTGAATGGGCAACGGAAGAGACTGGGACTTAGGTCTCTGAATGGACGGCTGCTCTGTAGAAGAAGAACAAACAGTCACGCTATGTGAGGCAGAAGAAAGTGTCCCCTGCTTCCTTGAACTGTTTCTGGCACGAATTCTATTGTCCAATCTAATGGAGAGACGAATTAGATCTTCGAGGGTGGCTGGTTCGTCGAGGGTTGCAAGCTCATCCTTAATGTGCTCGTTTAATGCCATGAAAAAGGCTCCCTTCAGAGCGCTTTGGTTCCATCCGGAAGCTGCCGCTTTAACCCGGAAGTTGATGGAGAATTCAGCCACCGAAGAGTTTCCCTGTTTTAGATTGAATAGAGCTCTAGAGTCAATAGTTTGGTCAGTTTCTTGGTTGAATACCTGGGTAAATTCAGAAATGAAATCAGAATAATAGCAGTTTAAGCTATCGTCGGCGGCAAATCTTGCCTGAGCCCATTCCAAGGCTCTTCCTGTTAACTGAGAAAGGATGAAGGTTATTTTCTTGTAATCCGTGGAAAAGCTGCCGGGGGAGTTCTGAAAAATCAAACGACATTGAAATAAAAATCCCTTGCTATCTTTCATGTTACCAGAAAATCTTTCTGGAAGACTAGGACGGAACTCTGATGACGTCACTGCTGGTGACCTCGGAGGTGGAACTGGACCCGGAAATGGTTGTGGTGCAGCATTAGCGCTGTTCAGGTAATTAGCATAGCTTTGGATAGCTTGATTTTGTCTTTCAATGTGGGTGTTTAACTCACGTAGCGCCAGACCGTGTCCATGGATCTGGGCCGCCTGTTCCTCCAATCGACGGATGTAGTGATCTGCTGGGCCTTGAGTTTGGCCGCAGTGTTCTGTCATGATGGGTTCACTAAAAGTGACCCAAGTATGCAGAACACCACTGACGGACACAGGGATGAAAGTTTAACAAGTTTATTTTGCTCAAGCACACAGAATGTACTGGTTCGGGTTCGGGGGGCCTGGATACTGGTTCACCGGAGTCTGCGTGAGAGACAGTCAGTTAGCATTGCCAACAGAGGTTTGATTTCCTGAAGCCTACTGATTGTACCTTGAGGGTTCTTGAGGTTAGCCTTGGGAGAGTCTCTGTTGGATCTGGAGAGGGGTTCATCAGCAGAGTCCGCTAGCTGCTTCAGCGTCTCACTGCTAGTAATGCACAGACCTTGGCTTTAGGTTTTCCAGCTCTAGCCCTGAGCTGCTTGGAGGTTCTCTAGGATTCTTCAGGTTTGGCTCAGAGGGTCGGCTCGGCAGGTTAGCTCTTTCTGAGCTTAACAGAGGAGACACTGGTTTCCTGGAAGACAGAGACAATGGTTAGAATCCAGGCTGGATTCGAAGTCATAAAGTTTCACTGAGGATCTAGGCTTAAGCGCTGACCAACTGGAACAACACTGCGGCGTTGAGGCAAGGTCTGAAGACAGCTTAAGTAGTGGATCCTCTGATGATCTTGACGAACTGCAGCTGTGCAGGAGGCTCCCTCAGAGGATCCACGGCGGACTCTGCTGGAGAAAGGTGGAACTTCTCCAGCTCCCAACAAAATCTAAAAAAATAAATACAGAAATTAATAAATGCTCCATAAATAAATAAGCATACAAGTAATTGCCCCCAAAAGTACAAACAACAAATAAATGTTGGTAGAAATTAAATTATACTGTTAGACATTAATGTATATATCTCTTTTAACTAGCTTCTTCATTTATTAGCCTTTGTAATATTTACCTTATTTATTTATTTTCCATAATAATCTTAAAATTTATTTATTTATTCATATTTTTTTTCCGTTCTAATGAATTGAGAAACGGCCACTGACTTCAGACCTGACTTCAGACTCTCCTCTCCTCCATTAGATTCGACATATGCAGTAAGTGCTAACCAGTGTTGGGCACGTTACTTTGAAAAAGTAATTAGTTATAGTTACTAGTTACTTCTCCCAAAAAGTAACTGAGTTACTAACTGAGTTACTCCACAATAAAAGTAACTAGTTACTAGTAAAAGTAACTATTGTGTTACTTTTGCGTTTCTCGCCCGTGTAACCCTCACCACCTGGCCCCCACCTTCTCGCCGTGTGTTCCAGCTGAATAGAGCGGACGACAAAGACAAGAACCTGCAGAGAGTTTGGCATTTATTGCAACTCAACGTAAATTACATCAGGGGGGAACGCCATGTGAAGTTTTTTAACAGGGCATTCAGTTCTGGTGAGTATATGAAATTAATAACTGGGGATGTCTAATTCTGAAATCCTGTGTGTTTGGGTTGTTATAGATGCTGCAACATCTATCTATCTATCTATCTATCTATCTATCTATCTATCTATCTATCTATCTATCTATCTATCTATCTATCTATCTATCTATCTATCTATCTATCTATCTATCTATCTATCTATCTATCTATCTATCTATCTATCTAGATGTACACTCTGTGTGTGACATAAAATATGGATCTCCATCCCTGCCACAAAGGCCATCAAATATAGTTTAAAATAAAAAAATACAGTAGGTTGAAAAGGCAGAGTATCCATCCATCCATCCATCCATCCATCCATCCATCCATCCATCCATCCATCCATCCATCCATCCATCCATCCATCCATCCATCCATCCATCCATCCATCCATCCATCCATCCAGATTTCTCCCTTTCTCCATATAGGTTATCATTTGATTGTTCACGCTCTCCATAGTTCCCCTGTGGCGTGAGCACAAGGCGACTGTTGCGCGTCTTTAGCGAGCATGCACATTTCCTGTCGCTTGCGCGGTGAATCGTGCCGCCTGCGCTGTGCGGAGATGCAGGGGAAACCGTATGTGATGGGGAAACGCAGCTCGATGTAACAACAGTATTTCCATCTGGAAAAGGCTGTTTTGCTGCTGGACTCTCCATCTCTCTGTGTGTGCTGTACGTTAACACCCGCCAGCGGAAACACCCACCTACCCAACTGACAGACGGAATCTCACTATACATCAGCCATTCTCATCCTCCCCTCTCTCATGACAAGGCGCGCACGAGTCCTATCATGAAAAAAAGGTTCATTGTGCGACCTGAGTAACGCGCAGTAACAGGGTGTCTGCAATGGTAACTGCGTTATAGTTACAGTCAAAGTAATTAGTTAGATTACTCGTTACTAAAACAAGGTAACGGCGTTAGTAACGCCGTTACTCCCATCACTGGTGCTAACTGACCAATGAGCAGAAGTTGACTCTCTAAGGCTACGTTCACACTACAGCCTGAAGTCACCCAATTCCGATTTTTTTGCCCATATGTGACCTGTATCTGATCTTTTTATGACAGTCTGAACGACACAGATCGGATTTTTTCAAATGCGACCCAGGCCACTTGGGCTACGTTCACACTGCAGGCCTTAATGCTCAATTCCGATTTTTTTGTGAAATCTGATTTTTTTGCGTGTCCGTTCACACTTCCAAGTATATGCGACTTGTATGTGATCTACTGTGTGAACTGAAAGCGTTCAACCGAAGTGTCCCGCATGCGCACTCGAGGACGCGATGACGTCACATGTAGCAAGCGTCCTCAGTGTTTGCGGAAGTAAACATGACTCGTAATACCGCAGCGTATATTGCGTTCTTTAAGTTCTTCTCCAACAGGAGCAGATCAAAAAGAAAGATCAAGATCAAAAAGATCAAAAAGAAGAAGATCAAAAAGAAAGAGAGCCAGGTTCCGGTAAGACCCTTCGAGTTTGATCTGAATCGAGCTATCTTTCCAAATATGAATTAAGTCAGCAACCTCACTTTCTCTCCATTGACTGCTCTCTGTGTCATCTTCCGCAATGGTTGTTAGTTTTTCCCGCCTCCGCTTAGTAGGATGCAGATTAGTAATGTTTAGTAACATTTGTCAAGTATCAATGACGTGTAGGTCGGATGAATGCGACCTGGCCGTACAGACACAGGTCGCATTTGAAAAGATCAGATACCTATCGGATTCAGGACCACATATCCAAGTGGCCTGGGTCGCATTTGAAAAAATCCGATCTGTGTCGTTCAGACTGTCATAAAAAGATCTGATACAGGTCACATATGGGCAAAAAAATCGGAATTGGGTCACTTCAGGCTGCAGTGTGAACGTAGCCTTGGGACACTTCGGTTGAACGCTTTCAGTTCACACAGTAGATCACATACAAGTCGCATATACTTGAAAGTGTGAACGGACACGCAAACAAATCCGATTTCACAAAAAAATCGGAATTGAGCATTAAGGCCTGCAGTGTGAACGTAGCCTTAGACACACCCTTCCTCATTTGCATAAGGTGGCACAAATGCAAACAGAAATGTAAATATGACAGGCAGAAATAAATAGCGTTGAAGAAAAAAAGAGGGTAAAAAAATGCAAATGCAGAATAAAACAAACAAAAATATTATAACATGCACTTAAATAAATGCTTAAAAAACAAACAACAAATAAAGTTGAAGATTATAACGGACAACAAATAAATAAGGTCATTATTACAAAGGCAAATAAATAAAGAAGCTAATTAAAGGAGAGATCTACATTTATGTCTCACTGTATAATTTAATTTCTACCTACCGGTACATTTATTTGTTTATTGTATTTTTGGGGGTAATTAATTGTATGCTTAATTATTTATTGAGCATTTATTTATTTATGCTTTTATTTTTAAATATGGCAGAGTTGGTCCTTACTCGCGTTCATATGAATTGAGAAACGGCCACTGACTTCAGACTCGACTTCACACTCTCCTCTCCTCCTGTAGATTCATACAATTAATTGTTTGCTTATTTATTTACGGAGTCTTTTTTTTTGGTTAAATATGGCAGAGTTGGTCTTCCATACCGATGCGTCCTTTACGCATCTTTCTAAAAGGGCGAGAAAAAAAAGAAAAGAGGAGCTCGGAATAGAGAGAATAGAGAGAGAGAGAGAGGGAGAGAGTTTCTGGTAATCCGCTAACTGCTGGCGGTTTTTTATTCCGCTGACTGTTTTCTAGTGAGAGTGTGAATCAGTCCGGTGTCAAAGGAAATAGAGACAGCCTTTTTATGTCTTCACCACATCCCTGCTTCTGTCAGTCGGAGATAAAGGCGTCCACCAAAGCTCAGTAAACTTGATTCCTCCACCAACCGTTAGGGAGCGGAAAGGGTCTCCTGTTCGGCAGTTCGTGGTGAGTGGGGCCGATCTGAAACGCTTTGGGTTCGGGGAGAGGGGGAAAGCCCCCTGCTCGGCCTGCTGGAGGTTGGTATTAAACAACCTCCACATGTAGAGAGAGCTGAAGAAAACATCGTATCTGCCAGTTTAATGTGTCGGGTATTGTTTTATAAGTGAATTGTTTAAATAGTATTTTTATTTTAACGTTATCTTGGAAACTTGTGTTGGAATTTACACAGAAATTAACGGGTATCGGTTGATGATGGGAATAATGAGCACGTAAACTGAAATTCTATTAAATGTGTTAACTTTTCTAACCTTATATATATGTCCGATTAATATTTATGAATATATTTTCACATAGGATGCGCCTACAGGCGTAGCTATCCCGTGTTTTGTTTCATTTTTCTCAGTTTCCTTGGTGTTCTAACTCGGAGAGGCTTGTTATCTAAAGCTGCTCTTGTTGCTTTTTGATGGTTCCATCCCAAATAACGTCATATGTCGCTTATTTCCTGGGATTTCAGTTTTATTTGCTTTTCAGAGCAAATAAAACTCTCATACAGTATATGAGCAGGGGCGGTTCTAGACCAAATGTACCAGGGGGCCACGAGGGCGCCAGCGTGTTTTCATGGGGGCCCAGAAAAGCATAAAATGATAAACAGGAAAAAGGAATCGAATACATTAAGAGAGCTGCATGACATGAAATTTCTATTCAATTAGGTTTAATTAAAATTCTATATATTATTAGGTCAATATACATTCAGAATTTAGGATTTTTACATATTTTTTTGGTTTAATTTTAGTTAAAATTACTGTTTTCTGTAAAATCTGAATTAGGACTCAAGAAAAACAGATATTTTCAGATGTAAACAATGTAATTATTTATTTTTGTTTTGAAAAAAACATTTAGCAGATGAAAACTGGGATCCTATCTCAATACCACTGAAGCTATCACCTGTTGTTTTTAAATAATTAGTAAAATAGATCAAAAGGACCTATTAGTAACCATGTCTGTTCCAGCACAGATCATCATTACAATTTCTTTTAAGTATTATGTCTTTAGTACAGGGGCCAGGACATGAGCTACAGGGGCACAGGTCCCTGTTGGCCCCTGTCTAGAACCGCCCATGTATCTGAGTAACTCAGTTTGATATCAGTTGAGTGAAACGTACTATAATTAGAAATGTGGATAAATGACAGAAACCGTCCCACCATTTATACAAAAAGGACCATAACAATGACACAAAGTTATTTTAGTTGTAAGATTTTTAGGTTTTTCTTACTGTTTAACACAGTGCAAACATTTTAAACTCTATAATTATTTTGTTAATAAACTAATTCAGCTTTATATACTTTTAAAGCCATAGGCTGATTATTATTATTGAGGACCAGGATGGTGAATGAAAAAAAAACACCTTTTCCAAATTTAATATTACAATAAAAAAAAAATATTTAAAAGTTGAGCCTCTGATGTACCCAGCTCTCTGATTAGTTAGACAGCTACACTTTGATCATAACATGATTGCTACGATAGGAGGGGCTGTGCACATGCTAGCATCGCTCCTGGTGATTGTTTGAATCAGTCTTGACTCTTTACTTCAGGTATGGACATTTTGGTGTTTAGTTAGTCGATAAACATTTGCTAAGCTTGCACACTGAGGACAAAGCATCATGAGCCCAGGGCCGGTCCATATAATACTAATGAAATGTAATACTCTAAGAAAGTGGTACAAGGCCAAATATAGTGAACTGAAAAATGTTGAGTCAGAACTCGAAATAGAACCAACTGACACACAAGCGTTAATCCTCTTTTCTGAAAAATGAACCATTTGTACCATATGTACTATGTACTGTACCATTTGACATTCAATGTCATTTTTGTTACACGTGTTTTTGTATCCACCTCTTTCAAATATTTCCAGTTAAGCTCTGTTTCATTTTTCAGTGCTATGTCTTAAAATCTTTTCAAGGCATTTTAAGATACATTTTTTTTTATTTTTTAGAGTCTCTTTCGTCATGGAAACTGGTTTATGGCATTAAATGACATTAATTTCAAAGAGCATTCTTTAAAGAAGACTTTTTAGGGAAATAAACTGGGTAAAACTTAACTTTTCCACTGGAAGATTTCTGGATAGAGCATATTGACAGACGAAACATTTAAAAAAAAATCTTAAATGCAAAATGTATATATACTTTTTTTAAAATAATTTTTGTATAATTACTGCTCTAAGTGGGTTGATCTGTCGGCTAAAAGCATGTTCTAGTGTCTCTATACTCCAGGAAACGATTAACCGATTACTAAATTAGTTGACGATTATTTCAATAATTGATTAATCATGATTAATCCAATTAATTGTTTCAGCCTGAGGGGCACCTCTGATAAAAGTGTTATTGAAATCCGTCAACAAATTTTTGAGATATCGTGTACACAGACAGACACACACACACAGTCTCCTAAAAACAAAATCTCTTTCGCGGAGGTAATAATGTTAACTTAGGGTTTTTTTGTTTTTGCTATCTTTACAGGTATTGGCGGCTTGACTTTCTTTACTTCCTCATTGCTTATCATGTTCTTAGCCACCTTTATGTAGCACAGCTTGGGGTTTTTCTTTGCCTTAAGCAAAATACCACCAAGCAGACCATGCGTCCCATGTCCCATGAGAATGATTGAAAGGAAACTATGTGGTTTCTTACAATCTCATTTACCTGTAATAAATTATTTACAATCAGAAATGTTATGAATACAATGCCATCATGACAAGTCGTTTTATTTACCCACGAAGATTTGTTTTGCTATTCAGTATTTGCAAAACTTTGTAGCTTTTTCCTTTGGCAAAGCATAATTGCTAAGCCCTATGATACAAACTCACCCTATAACACGGTTTTTTTTTTTTTATAAATGTTTCATGAATGATTTTTGCAAGATGACAATGACATTTCTTAATCTCCATGGTGATTGACAACAAAGGTGTCTTATCTTATCTTAGTGAAACAATCTCTTAGTTTGTCTTTTGTTCATTGGCAACCGTATTCAAAACTGCACCCAACAAATTATAACATCTGTGGTAAATTCAATGGCAATTTGTTGCAGGTTGCAGAGAGCTGGTACAGATAATGAATCCCGAGGATGTTTATTTTTCAACAAGGTTGAAAGTGGTTACTGGAATTAACTTTCCAAGTCTCTAAAAAAGTGGTATCTAGAATAAATATGCAAAGACACCTTATATACAAGGATTTCTTGGAATAATTTCTACCAGAGATGGGGGATCTGGAGTCAACAAGTCATTTCTATGTCATGTATTTGTTCTACCCAGCCACTGAACCAAGTTAGTCCAATCTGGTTTATCTATGTAAATTGAAGTGGCTGGGTAGAACAGAAACATGACATAGAAATTACTTGTTTACTCAAGATCCCCTATCTCTGCTTTCTACATAACTAGGATAAATGTATTTTTTTACAATTTATTGTACGCTTTGTTTCAGTCCTACTTTTGTATCTAAAGTTACCTTTTTGGGGCCCTCCTCGTATTTGAGTGCATGGCATCTGATTATGACTCAGTATTGGTTTTGTATATGCACCAAGAAGAAATGACTTCTGTACATGCCAAAGTAACAAGTTGAAGTGAGTCTACGCTGACACCAACTAACCCTTAGCAATTGACATTTTTAGCCAGATTATAAGTGAACTAGTTGATTTTTATTTACCAGTGTCCTATAACATGTTAAAAACTAGCAAATGTAAAGCATTGAGGTAAGAGTTGCTGAATTAGGGCAAAGGTTTCATGAATATATTAATACTGAATTCAGCGTTTAAAACAATTAAAGCATGACTTGAGATAAATAATGTATCTTTCGCACCTGGAGAATACTAAATTGACAAAAGGATACTCAAGATCCCCTATCTCTGCTTTCTACATAACTAGGATAAATGTATTTTTTTACAATTTATTGTACGCTTTGTTTCAGTCCTACTTTTGTATCTAAAGTTACCTTTTTGGGGCCCTCCTCGTATTTGAGTGCATGGCATCTGATTATGACTCAGTATTGGTTTTGTATATTTACCAAGAAGAAATGACTTCTGTACATGCCAAAGTAACAAGTTGAAGTGAGTCTACGCTGACACCAACTAACCCTTAGCAATCGACATTTTTAGCCAGATTATAAGTGAACTAGTTGATTTTTATTTACCAGTGTCCTATAACATGTTAAAAACTAGCAAATGTAAAGCATTGAGGTAAGAGTTGCTGAATTAGGGCAAAGGTTTCATGAATATATTAATACTGAATTCAGCGTTTAAAACAATTAAAGCATGACTTGAGATAAATAATGTATCTTTCGCACCTGGAGAATACTAAATTGACAAAAGGATTCCTTTTTTTAAAGCTTACCATAAAATAATCAATAATTGACATGTAGGATATAATATCTAGGTAAAACAAATAAAAAGTGTCAAATTCAAAGGCTATTTTAAATATATCTTTCAGTTAAAACTTACATAATGACTCTATAAGTTTTGAAATCACTGAAAAAGTTTATTTTGGACTTTAGAGGCCTATAAACATCCAGAAACATGTCTTGAACAGAGCCCTGTACTGTGAAAGTCAGATAATCAGAAGATTCAAATTTATCCAGGAAATCTTTTCTACACTGTAGTGAATCATTAAACAGAGTAACTATTAGCATTTTGTATTGCCAAAGATATGATGCCTGTATATACAATGTAGAAAAAAAAGTCCTATACAAATGCTCCATCCATTGACGCCAAATTTGAGGTACCAAGCCGAAAGCATTTTGGAGAGGTTTACCTGTGAAAAAGTTGTGTTTATTCCACAACAAGTAATTCATGCTCCAGTCGAACCATGAAGCCCTACAGAAGTTTGTACATCTTCTCACCGACTGCTGTATGCTGCCATGCGTCAGTCTATAAGCTACTTCCCTACTAACCACATTGAAGACCTAATGGACCATGGGTTACAAGATGCACTGCAGTCCTGAGACCTTACTGAAGACAGGCACGACTGTATGACTGCTGACAGCAGCAACATAATTAAGGCTCTGAGACTAAATGGGTTTAAGAAAAAAAAAAACATAGATTAAAAGCATAAATCAGATGTATTTTATAAAAATCTGAGATTTTATTTTATCTTCTTGTAAAATCATCAGGACTTTGCAATGGAGAATATTTTTACTAGCGGTATCTGCGGAGAAAAAAAAAACAGACGACAGTGTTTCCCAAAGAAATAAATTACCAGACGGACTCAGTCTTATGTTGTCACTTGCAGGCGTCGGGGCGGCTACGCACTGGGGCTGCAACGTAGCTGCGTTCTATGGGATAAGAAAAAAAAAACATTCTAGCAACCTGTGATTTCGATCTTGAAAAACACAACCAGCTGGTGAGAAATCTTCAGGAACCTCCTTATAGCCAGTGTATCTCTGCCTTAAAAGGTCTTCCTTCCTGGCTGTTGGGTAGAGTAAACATATTCACCTGTGTGTGAGTTAAAGGCTACGTAAAAATCCCTAAGTGTTAATAGTTTGCATCCTGGACATCCTGGGACTCCAATACAGTTGCTTGTCACAAATACCCTAGTTCTCTGTCTGACGTCTACATTACATTCCACAGTTTCTTGGCACTCAAAGATGCCTTGACAGATGTAGATGCTTTAAGAACTCACAATGGTTGTAGTAAAGTGACAGATGTTCTTATAACTGTGCTCAAAATGTCAGAGATGGGCACTAGCTTAAGTGTGTTTGAATGGATTAAAATTGTGGATTATAGGCCTTTACATATTTACATTTTCTGTTCTGAAAAAACGCGCAAGGGATTTTGATTATTTCATGTGTTTGGGGTTTAATGATAGCAGCTGGCAGATGACAAAGGGTTATAGAGGAGAAAGCCCTTAACTGAAGGTCATCATTTACCCCAGTCCGACGTCTTATGCCATAACTACATCTCCTCTTAGGATTAGTCTAAAAAATAGCACAATAGTCTGTCATCATGGTGTGCTCTTTATACAGTGTAAGGGCCCATTACTTCTGTTTAGTAATATGTTAGTACACGTGCCCACCAAAATTTAAATTCTTGATATGCAGAGCCTTTGCAAAAATTTTGACAATGCCTATATTTTACCATATCTCATTGTATGACTAACATAAACTTGCAGGATTTATCCCAGAAAATTGGCTAAGAAATACCATACCCATACATATTAAATGTATTTATAAAGCACTTTAGAGAACCAACAGGACCAAAGTGCTTTCCACGATCATAAGATAAAAAGAGTCAATCATAAAAAATATGGTGGTATATAAAAGTAATAATAGAATAAAAAGTAGTATAAAATAATAAATGAACCACAGAAAGACAAATTCAACGTCTCAGACTGTTTCCAAAACCAAAGAAAAGAAATAGGTCTTAAGAAGAAATTTGAAATCAGAAATCGAAGGGGCTTGTCCTTGTCTAATGGCCAACAGAGGTTCATTCCAAAGCTTGGGAGCTGCAACAGAAAAAGCACCCTCGCAGTCTTCGGTTTGTATTTTGCACCCTCAGTAACTGGTCAGCTGATCTAAGGGAATGAGAGGGTGTTAAGCGATGTAGCAGCTCGGACAGGTAGGGCAGGGCACAGCCATTTAGAGCTTTAAAAGCAAATAAAAAGATTTGGTGATGCTCCGTTGTACTGGCAGGCAACGTAAAGAGTCTGAGATAGGGGACACTACAGTAATAAAGCTAAGGCATGGATTAGTGGTTAAAAATGCTAATGTAAAAGGATAGGCTTTAGTTTTGATAGCTGCCTCGTGGAAAAAGCTGGATTTTACAACAAATCTAATGTGAGATTTGAACTTCATCCCAGCATCTATTTAAACCCCTAAATTAATAATAATAATAATAATAATAATAATAATAATAATAATAATAATATGCTTGACATACTGGGACAAAGAACCAATATCATAGGTCCAGGCTTTCAAGTCTTTCAAACATAAAAGCAGAGACGCTTTCTTCAATGGGACATACATTTGCGTGTCATCTGCATAGTAGTGAAAAGAAATCCAATTTTTCCTGAAAGTAGAGCCAATGGGAGGAGATACAAAAGGAGAGCGCCCCAAAATGTTGCCCTGCCGTACACTACACGATAACAAATCAGAGGAGGAAATGTGGTCACCAAGACTAACACAGGAAATACGTTTAGCCAAATAAGAGTTGTATGGCCACCCACTGTTCCAAGTAAGACAGTCTGTGGTTAACTGTCAAAATAAACTCATAGATCTAACAAGCACAACAAAGTCACCAGTCAGTTACTATAAATATATCCTTTAAAAAATGTAGAAGAGCTGACTCTTTGCTGTGAAGACTTAACGCAAGACTGAAAAACTTCAAATAGACCATTAGTTGATTATAGATTACCTTCTGAAAGAGTTTTGAAAAGAATGGCAGTTTAGAAATAGGCCTATAGTTGTTCAAAATGGAGTGATCCAACATGGGTTTCTTAATCAGAGGTAGGATGACAGTATTTTTCAGATTTTGTCATACACAGTCAGAGAGCTAACATTTGTAATGCAGTTAAAAACAGGGAGGAGAAAACAAAATAAAGGGAGCGTCAGACATCACACCTCAAACACTGGTGCCATCTATAAGTTTTACGACTACCCTCTTCCATCAAAATCTTCATAATTGACATAAAATTGGAAAAGAACACAATTTTTATATATTTTACAAGGTGTTAGTGATAAAATTTAATTTAAACACCTTTTAAAAAAAGGCACACTCCTTAAATACTGTTTTAACAAACACAAATTCAGTTAAAACAAGTAAACAACAAATTCTTTTCACTTTATTGAATCATCATTTATCAGGCAGCAAATTTGGGAAAAGCAATGTCGTGCTTGTAACATTTAAAAGAAAAATGAATGAATTAAGCGCAGACAAAAAAACAACAAACGAATTACTTCAAGATTAAAGTATGGCTATGGGTTTGAGCGATTTTTATCAGTTAATCAAATTGATTTGAAATGTAATTTTACTCCCTGGTCTTTCATAGCTCAGAGTGACATCAGTTCATCACTGTTGTTCCCTAGATGTGTACCTATAACTAGCAGACAACATTGCAAAAATTTAGTCTGTTCTATTTCGTTGTTTGTTGTGAAACATTATTTCACAACCATGTTGCACAGGTTGAATTTTGTGCCCTTTAAAATAAGGTCACCTCGTGCGGATGTTGCATGTATGAGATTTGATTATGTTAAGCCATATCTTCCCTTTGCTCCATATAATTGTAGCCGCCCGTGATTACATTTAAACACACAGATTATTTTACCGATTATTGCCTTTAGCTTTATTTTGATAATTGCCAAAGGCTTTGGGGATTGAGAAGCCTAGAAAACAAAAAGGTTATGTATTTTAATCTAGTGAACTCTTGCTTTTGCATTAAGATATCTCACTACTAGTGTGTTTGTGTAGAAAGCCACTATGTGCATTCAGCACACTTTCCTACAAGTTACAAGGAGTTTCAAAAAATATATATGAAAAATAAGCACTAAAATTGAAGTTAAACATTGAATTAATTTTAAATCTGTGTTTTTCTTTGCTTACAAGCTTCAATATTAACATGTTGTTCTTCTTCATAATGCGGAATAATTACATAATAAGACTTTCCCAGACTGATTCCTTCTGAGTAATAAGGGAAGATATGGGTTTTAACAGTTACTAATTAGCAAATATCATTTACTTTGCCTTTGACATTACTTCTATTACGCTATTTTGTGGGTGCTTTTCTGCAATATTTAAATACAGTGAATGTTTGTTTAGAAAAGTGAGCTATTAACATTGCTGTCTTGACTTAGACACAGAGGAATTATTGAAATATTTCTTTAGTAAAAGTTGGCTTTGACTGGTCTAAATATTTCTCTGTTGTTGACAAACCATTACCTAGAGTACTTTAGGCTGAAGACCTTGGGATGATTAAAAGTAAATTGATTGTACTTTGGAGAGGCATAAATAATAGGCTGTTATTAGTATTCAAATGTAGTTAATGTATTAATAAAGGATAGTGATAAATATGCGTACGAATAATTTTAATATGAACAAATATACCTTTTTTCCTTTGAATATTTTGTCTGTCTTTGAAGACAAGTGTGGAGTGTTCATTTAGAAAAAGTATTTGTATAAATTTGTGTTTCCTGTAAACACAAATTTAGTATGCAAATAAGTAAAATTTCTTCATAAATCACCTTTCACAGACACAAAGCCACAAAATCCTGTACAAATACATCTTGATAAGATAAAACATAGACGGAACAATAAAATCAGGATGAGATTATAAAATACAATACATAGTAGCACAGTGAATCATAATGAGATAAAACAGGAAGCACAGTAAAATCATGACAAAAAAAACCCAACAACAGTAAGTTTTCAACTGGATTAAATATCACCAGCCAGCACATGGAAATTTGACAGTAGGCTGTTGCACAGATTTGAGCCCCTTAGTTTTCAGGCTACTATTGGGAACATTCAGAAGATTCTGGCCTTATGGTTGAAAGCTAAGAGGATCAGATATCTAATGTAAAAGCATGGGGCTCCATCTCTCGATCAACACTGGCCTTCAGAAACACAACTAATGCTGACTTGTGCCTTACACTTGTTGACTCATTAGTTAGTACTGTGATTTGAACAGCACCCCATAGCATTTCTTTGGGTCCCCTATTGATATTTAAACACAAACGATCAATTCTTTCAACATAAAGGCTCCTGCACTAAGATTCAAAGTCGATCTATTTTCTGTCTCAAAGTGCAACCTTGACCGGTTCAGCAAAGAGCCTTCTTTGTTCTGCTCATGACTCTTTTAGTTGGATTTAGTAGTGTCATTAAAATAATCAATGCTTCAATATAATAGATTGTGAAAGAATTAATTATTCAAAGACACTTACTTGCTTCAAAACTGATATAAACTGATCTATTCATATTTGGCCAAACTATGGCGTTATAAAGACTCAGCCTCTCCACTCTTAGCAGCTTCACCAGGCCATAAAGCCTAATGTGTAAAGTCTGCAAACAGTAAAGCCAGAAAAGAACAAGAAAACCTCTTTATGGACAATAGAAAAACAGAAGCGTTGTTTGTATTGACTTCTCTTAAAAGACAGACGGACAAGATGAAATGAAATGCTGAGCTGTGCTGCATGGTAAACTAATTCTATAACACTGTTGTTTCTGAGCAAAGTAAAAAATTCTGTATAAAAAGGTTAGTGAAGCTACAGTTTCCGTAACAGTGTAACAAGTAGTAAACATTCCAGACAACATGAGCTGTTATTAGCTTGATGTACACAGACAGCCCAATGACTGGGTTCTGTGTGAGCTCAGCTTTTCAGATTACTTTCCCAGGAGTGCAGTTCTGAACCATGCTGTGCTCCATTATGCTGGGGTGTAATTCAGCACAGGAACATGTTAATCAGCTGACAGTTCAGCCAGATGGTAAACAGAGAAAAGAAAAAAACAACAACCAGTCCATTCCCCAGCAAGTGATTCAAAACAGAGGTTATGGTGGAGCCAGACTGAAGCTCACAACCCCGACACTGCAATTAATCACTAAAACAATTATTATGCAAAATGACCAGAAAGACAGAAATTGTCCTGGGGTGCTGTCCATTTTCATAGACGAGTTCCTTAGTTAAACTGGAGCAAAGATATTTGTTATATACCCTATCCCTTTTAGAATTGAATCGTTCTTTATTTGTTCCGCAGTGATACATTTTATTATAGATATTAGCTAATTTACAGGTAAAATGAACAAACAGTAGTACATTAGACATAAATTAAATAATTGTAAGTCATATTAAAAGGTACAGATTTCCATATATGATAAAACTGTTATGCTGCTAGTATTGTCTGGTCTACAAATTATATATTTTTCCAAAGGAGGACAAAAACTGACAGGAGTAAAATTAAATAAATCTAAAATTTTCCCGAGTAATAAACGAATACATTTTACCGATTACATTTAAGAAGGATGAATATAACTTTGTCATTTAAAAATAAAATAAATTTAGTTTGCTAAATTTTCTGATTAACCTCTGTACTTGCTCTCCATACATTTCAATCATTCAGTTAATTAATTCAGTTTATATATACAGCACCAATTCAAAAAACACATCCTCGCAAGGCACTTTACAGACGATTCACTCAGATTAATTAAAAGTTTCTGTCAAGGAAACTAGTTTATTGCATCAAGTCAATATGTTGCAAGACGTGGTCCTCCCGGATGAGCTTGTGGCAAAGATTTCAGATTGTATTTTGTCCTTGATTCGACAGTAATACCTCATACCAAGCATGCATGTAGTGACACTGGAGAGGAAAGCTCCCCTTTAACAGGAAGAAACCTCCAGCAAAACCAGGCTTAATGTGAGCAGCCTTTTGCTAAGGCTGACTGGGATTCCAGGAGACAGAAGCAAAAATAGAAAAATAATATTTATAAAAGCTAACTGTTAATTAGCTTCAAAGATGGCCCAGTCTAGGAAACACAGTCAGGCAGATGAGCTCCAAGCCAGTTCACATGTCAAAGGATGAAAGAAAGCACAAACAGTTAGCCAAAGGAAAAGGGACTACTACAGAAGTAAAAAATAGGCTAAAATTCAACTCCTTTTAAAGATGGTGTTGATGGCAGCAGGCCAATTGATACTTTAATCTAGGATTGAGACACAGCCAAACAGGAACAGAATAGAGGAAGCTACTATGACAATAAAAACAGAACATAAAGTTATGGTTTCAAGTAAAAAATACTGCAGAATAGGAGAATAGAGATTGAATAAAACAGAATGAGGAAAAGTGGACCCTATGTCCTCAAGCAATTTAAACATATAGCAGCATAAATATAGAAAATAGCTCAGGATAACCTAACTATTTTGGATGAGGTATGAGAAAGATATGAGCCAAGGAGAGACATCTGTGTGGACTGAGTTCTCTTGAGAGAAAATGTATTATTTATTGTGTGATTTATTGTATTGTAAGGCTACGTTCTATACATAGCTGCGAAGAAATAACTAGGGTAAAAAAATACAAAGGAAGAATAAAACAGACAAAAATATTATAACATGCACATAAATAAATACTTAAAAATATAAGTAATTAAAAAATAAATTTTAAGAATATAAAGGAGAAAAAATAAATGAGGTAAATATTAAAAAGGCAAATAAATAAAGAAGCTAATTAAAAGAGTTATATACATATATGTCTCACTGTATAATTTAATTTCTACCTACATTTATTTGTTTATTATATTTTTGGTGGCAATTAATTGTATGCTTATTTATTTATTGAGCATTTATTTATTTCTGTATTTATTTTTAAATATGGCAGAGTTGGTCCTCCATAAAGTTCAGCAAAAAAGCTTCTGTTGCTTTATTTTTGATGCTTGTACACACTGAGGTCTGGCACGCTTCAAGTGCATCTTTAACGCTCCTGAAGTGCGTCCTGTAAAGTGTGCTGATCCTGTGTTCAGTGGCAGAAAGCAGCTTTTCTATATTAGCTGTTCTAAGTTGGTTAAAAATTAGTTTTTATATGTTTTTAAGGGAGAAAGTCCACTGGAAAACTTAATCTGTGCAGTCAGTTCATCAGCATTACAATCCTGCCTTCAAATATTATTTTGCTGTCAGACCACCCCGTACACCGGGGGTGCTCTGTCACTGGAAATCCCCTTCAACAGCAGCCTCTGGCTTCTTGGGGGTTTTCCGCTACTGTTCGTGGAGGCTGGAAGGTGTTTTTAATGTACGTAATCCAAACTACACGCATCAGAATAATAAATGCAAACATGTTTTGCCGTCAGGTTTCGAAATTTTAAGTGAATTTAAGCATTGATAAACTGTTTCAGGGGAGTGATCATAGCAATCTGCATCAGCAGTGCTGTGTCTGTCTCCCTGCCAGCTCCCAGATCAGCTTCTCTGATTGGTTGAGGTGGTGAGTCAAGCAGCAAAAGTTAAATTTTTCCAACTCCAGCAGCTGCTGCTTGTGCAGCTCAGAAGGTCATGAGGTGTTGCTAAAGCTTCTCAGATGCATCAAGATGTGCTGCTTCTGCTGCTCAAAACACGCTGCAGGACCTTTTGATGCCCCTTGATGCACATCCACCAACTGCTTCTGCTGTTTCCCCAGAAGTTGGTCTAAACGTAGCATAGTCTTCGATCCTCCAGAAACTTTCTTGTCCTTCTTGGTTTTGCTGTAATGAAGAAAACTGAAGTTATTTTTGCCGTATTGTACTTAATTTTTTTATTCTTAACCACAATTAAGCCTGTACAAATTCTCGTTCATCTAGATCATTGTGGCCAGTAAACAGACTTTAATCAAAGACAATCGCACTTTGGCTCCTTGTTAGTTGTTGTAAAGTTTTTAGAAAAACTGACAGAAGTGCTGTTGCCTATGGTGTAAGCCTGTTTTGTAGTTGTTGATCACAGTAGTTACTTTTAAGTGCAGAGACATGTTATAATGCTTCAGATGTCTGATTTATTACATCGTTTCTGCAGGAAGAAGGTTCAGCTCATCTCATGCAAGCATCAGGGACACAGCCTTTTAAGATGCAACAGGGAAAAGGTAAGTTAGTTTCAATTTTGTTAAAATAGCAGCACATATATGCATAGTGTGTTACAAAACAAAAAAGTCTAATAGTTCAAGTTAATATGTATGTTGCATAACCTATAAATATTTGACTGATTTGTTACCAATATATAGAATAATTAGCTGTTCCCAAAATCTTTCTTAACAATAAAAAGTTTTTGTATAATTTTTTGTATTACTAGTTTTTTAAATATAAAAACAAAACTAAGCATAGCCTTATATCCTGCTCATGATGATAACACACACAGAGTAACATTAAAAATCCTCACCTTTATTTAGAAGCTCTAGAATCATATACTGACAGAAAGGTTTATAAAGGTTCTACAGTCTGCCACTATTGTTGTTTGAATTTTTCATGTGGTTTTCATTATTTTCCACTCTCCAATGGTGAATGAGTATGGTTCTGTGCAGGATTTACACAGCTATTATGTGACTCCTATTGCAACATAGAAAGCACACACTCACCTATCCCAAAATAGACATTGAACAGTGCAAATGATTTGCAGCAATGAGGATTTGTGACACAACACTTTTCAAGGGTCAGATGTGTCAGATGTTCTTTAGGTTAAGATAGATAGGTCTTGCTGATTACCTTTATCAATCAGTTCAAAGTGTAAAGGATTTGCTGATTCTCATGCAGCAATAGTTTTTTTTTTTTCAGTCTTAGTTTGTATGGTGTAGGAGTAATGATTCTGTGTGCAGCAAACAACAATTCTTACATATTTGGAGAATTAGAAAGCTAAGCTATTGATGGCTCGGAACAAGCTCGGAACAATCTGTCATTTCAAACCCTTTTTACTTTTTACCCGACGGTAATGTGAATTAAAATTTTTGTATTTTGTTGGTTTTGATGTAGATATTCCAAATCCAAATAACATTTTTCACTCTTAAACAACAAGGCTTGTCAAATGAATTTATGGCTAATTGTTGCCTTTTAAACAAATTCAAACCTGCAATGAATTATCCATGCATCTACACTTATTCACTTTATTCACTCTGCAATTATAAATTTATTGTAGAAATATATGTCTCTATCAAGCAACTTCTATTATTTATATTTGTTTTCTTTCCTTATCTCAACTGTAAAAGCTTATACTGCGACTTGTTTTCTGTGGCTGTATTGGATAATTAATGCCCCGAAGGACTTTTTTTTTCTCCTCATGCTTTTGCTATGGTTGTTTTTTGTCTGTCTCATTCAGAATAACATCATACACTATGGAGACATGTGTGGACTAAGGAGGATGTGAAGATGCCCCAGACTGCTGCTAAAAGTAGGATTTTTTTTTCATTAAAGCAGACTTTTTTTTTATTTGTAATTCATCAAATTTAGGTGTCTTTATATTAATCTTTATACACTTTAAACTGGTTTAGCAGTGTCCTGTTTTCGGTTGCCTGGATGACAGAATATCTTTGCATTTTGTTATCTTTGCTTAAGTTTACATAACAAAATTCTAACAATCATTCATGAAAATGAATATTATACATGGCCTTTTAAAAATGTTGCAAGTTAGTCCATGTCCAACAATATGGAGGAGTAGTGGTTGGATCTTTTTGCCAAAATTGTAGCCAATGGATCATGTGATGTTTTAAGTATTTATGTGCAGATAGTGTAAGTCAATCCATTAGATAGATTTAGTACTAAATCAATTCAGTTTATATGGTGCCAATTCACAACACATGTCATCTCAAAGCTGCTTACGGAGACAATTCAGTCACATCATAGTCAAATTGGTAAAAGTTTTCTTTCTAAAAAAGGAAATTTTCTTTTTAGCACAACTTAAGTACTTCCTGTTCCATGCTGCAAAGCTAAGATACCGGATGTTCTTCAACGTTGTTTTTCTAGAAAGTAGGCAGTTCCCTTATCAGTTTCCTGAGGAAGATGAGCCTCTGAGCATTTCTTACCAGGTGCCTCCTGCACAAAAGAGCGTGCAGCTTTAACACTAAAAGTTGAGAGAGTTCTCAAACCTTGCTGTAGAAAAAAAATAAAACTGGATGTATAAATCCGTCGGTAGATTTGGTAGGTTACCGCACGCCTGTCATCCCAATTTGTGTGAAATGAGACCCATCTGGAGGAACTACTGAGTTCCTTCCTGCCTGGCGGGGTGAGAGGCCAAAAGCATCTTAAAATTATCATGGCAATCAACACACCTCAGGATAATCTATTACAGCAGACCTATAACTTACTGAATGACATCAGTGGCTCCATAAAGAAAGCTAAAAATAAGTCTGCCAACTACTTTGTCCTGCTCTGCTTTGTTCTGCTCCTTTGTGCACAAAGTATTGTGCATTTATAGGACCTAAATAGAAGAGAAGGATAACAACTGATTGGAGCTGTTTCCATCATTTTATTCAGGTGGATTAGCATTCTATAAACGTATACTATGTGATTCCGTTTCATAGTTATAGTTTAAATGTTAAAAGCCCAAAGTTACAAAAAAAAACATCATATCCGATGTTCCTTCAGTTTAAATTACACAAATAGAGTCATATTGCATTTTATTGAGTTGGTTTCAAGGATTTTTAGGTCAATATTGTAGATTTTAAAAGTTTGCCTGGATGTCATTAAAGGCATGAAAGAGGTTTCTGTGGTGGAAGATATGTCTGACGGCCAGTGTCGGGACTAACACGTTACAATACTGTAACGGCGGTATTTTTTTCACTAACTAGTACTCTAATGCGTTAGTTTTTAAATTCAGTAACTCCGTTAACATTACTACATGATGCGTTACTGCGTTATTTTATAGTCTCGGGATCAGCTAGAGACTTAAAAGCTGCAGTGAAGTATTGTCTTCCTGCATGTGTTAGAGTGAGGGAGACAGGAAGGAAACATGCTGAGGGCGTGTTTGTGTTTACCAACACTAGTCATCATGGTGGCTGCTGCAGAGCCCAAGTCGAGTTTCTTCACTTGGAGATATTCTCATTAATTTACAATTTGTGCCTTGGATCAAAGATTCTATCTACAGCCCAGAACAGCAACTGTAATCTGTCGAAACACCTACAAAAGCAACATGCTGCGACGAAGCTAGAAGCTACCGGTGTCGTGCCAAGGTAGTTATCCCTGGGAAAATTTGTATCCCCTCGTCGGAAGCACGCACGGAGTAGGACGAACAACCCGACTTAACTCCGCCTCAATTCCAACGTGCAGAACTTGAAATTTGAAAGGTTTTACGTGTATGAAAGTTGAGCTTTACTGTTTTATTCTTTACTTCACATGTTATAGCAGAATATCGCCAGTGATATTGATCTAAAACTCATAATAAAACACAAACGTTTGCTTGAAAGCTGGTCGCTGACAACAGTGTCTACTCCTTCCTCTGAAAGCAAACAGATCCTTGTTCTTTTCCACACGTTCATTAAAAAAATCTCTCATTGTTTCACAGTGTCCAAATGTTCTCATCCCATTGAAAACTGTTGTAAACCATATACTTGTAATAAAAATGAAATAGAAAATGGAGTGCATGTGTAATCAAAGACTATATGCAGAAGGAAATTATTTTTTTCTGGTTGAAATTTAGTACTTAAATCTATATTTGTGTTTTATATTAGCTTACAATTTATCACTGTTGTACTATCCTTAATAAACAGTTTGTGTTCTAACATCAGGCTATTTATTTCATCCCATATTGCCAATTCTGGCAATATGGGATGAAATAAAACCTGCTGTAATCTGTTCCCTCTGTCTAAATCAGACAAAAAAGGTCCCAGCCTTTTCATTTTTGGCTTATAAGCATCTTTTATGATGACAATTTATTCCTGAAACTTTGGAGGTGATGGACCTTTATTTCTTAAAGTTATAAGGGAGGAACAAATTATAGCAGGCCACCTACCAACTACCTACTATGTAGCATTGTCAGTTTGTTCTGCCCTGAAATAAATTGGCACTTTGAAACATATCTTTGTTGCTTGTATATAGAATTGCTTAGCAGAGTTTCATGATGCAAATGCATGTCAAGTTCTTCAACAGATGGTATTATTCTCCAGTGCAATAACATTTCTGAAATGAAGGCTATAAGGGCATAATGTGAACCTTAAAAAAAAAAAGTAACTAAATAGTTACTTTTCACAGTAACGCATTACCTTATGGTGTAAGTACTGAGTTAGTAACTAAGTTACTTTTGAAATGAAGTAACTAGTAACAGAAACTAGTTACTGCTTTTCAGTAACTAGCACAACACTGCTGATGGCTGTTTGTGTATTTTTGAATTGTGTGCATGCGTCAGTGGCCCCTCCTCCACAAAAGTTCTCTAAGCTGGAAAAGTCTCCGCCAGTGTTATGCAGAGAAATACCTGCCTACCGAGAATTACCTCCCCTCTCGCACACTGATGAGAAAATGGATAGAAATATGAACAAAATAGGAACTTTTAAACATATTCTTAATGTTTTCATTATCATGTTTTCGTATGCACGGATGTGCTAAAATTTAGAGCTTTGGTGTCTGGTGGACAGATAAATGCTGAGAAATACCTCCCTGCCATAACACCAGCGCCTCCTTTTTTTGTATTTACAGCATTATGCTTGAAAACAACACTGTTTAAACTTTTACCTATATAGACATGTTATACATCCTTAGAAAGATTCTCAACAATTCAACTGCAAAGTTCATCTAATGGACGCCATGAACACAAAAGCACAATTTATAAAGATATAGTAGCATGTTAAATCAGAATTTCTAAACTAAACCTCCGACTTCCTTCATTTGAGGCAATTCTGAGGCTGTATTATAAATTTAATTTTAGATTTTTTATATTCCATTTGTCTGTAAGGGTCTACAGATAAAAAGATTCCAGCATATTCGTAATAAAAACATTCGATGTTGAGAAAATCGCCACATAAAGTCCGTTTTTTACCATCTAAAAAGTTAATTCCTTATAGCTAATGCTCACCATCTTTTCCAGTTAGTCTTGTCAAGATTCTTTTCCACCATTTATGCTCCAGTTTACACAAAAAAGTAGGGATGCACGATATAATCGGCCCCCTATCGGTATCGGCCTGTATCGGCCTTAAAACTGAATATCGGACATCGGCCACCCCACCGATATTTGACCCGATATTTGATCAGTTTCTGAGTTTCTAAAGTCTAAAAAATACTACTTCTTCTTCTTCCTCAAAAACTTCTTTTTTACAGACTTAAAAACTTCTAAAGAGGAGGGAAAAATATTGATACATTAAAATATCACAATATCTTCATATGCTGATATATTGCCATTTAAAAACACCATATCAATCTCTTTTACTAATGAAATATTGCTATATGTCGTCGTTATGCTACGAAATCCCCCAAAAAATCACGAAATGTTGCCATATTTTTATATGTTGATATATTGACACCGTATCGATCTATTTTACTAACAAAATCTCACAAGAATTTGCAAAATATCACGAGAGTTTGTAACAGAATGATGAAATTTCACGAGATTTTGAAAGTAAAATAGATCGATACCGCGTTTTTAAAAATCAATTTGATATCAGCATATGAAAATATATTTGAGTACCGTAAATTCCGGACTATAAAGCGCACCTGATTACAAGCCGCATGCTCTAATTTTAGAAAGAAAATCAATTTTGTACTTTTATAAGCCGCACCGGATTTTAAGCCGCAGGTTTCCCACATTGTATGAGATATTTACAAAAAAAGATATTACACGTGAGCATTTTTGAACGTTTGATTTAATCCATATGATAAAAAAACAAATACGGTACATATTATGAACGTTTTTTTTTTTTTTCAAACTACCTGTAACACATTTTAAAACACATGTGTCGGTAACATGCAAATAACGCTGCATGTGCCGGGACTTTTAATTGAACAACGCATTGAACAGAACATTGCAGCCGACCAGGAAAAGTCCTTAATCATTTTCTTCTTCCTCCTGCGCACTAAAACCCTCAAAGTCCTCTTCCTCGGTGTCTGAATGGAACAGCTTCAGGATGCTGTCACTGACTTCAGTCTCATCCTTGTCGCTCTCACTTGAGCACTCGCGGTCCTCTTCATCCCGCAGCAGCCCAGCCTTCCGAAACCCGCTGGTGATGCTGGATGTTTTTACATGGCTCCACGCATTGAGAACCCACTGGCAGACATCGTTGAAAGATGCCCTTCGCATGCGACCAGTTTTGGTGAAGGATTTCTCGCCACTGGTCATCCACGTCTCCCATTCACTGCGCAGTGCCACTTTAAATGCACGGTTCACACTGATGTCCAGTGGTTGCAAATACTTGGTGGTGCCCCCAGGAATCACAGCTGCAATTGAGTTTGTCCTCTTGATGGCAGCTTTTATAGAATCTGTAATATGGGCCCTCATGCTGTCCATCACGAGCAGTGCTTTTTTTTGATGAAAAAATCCCCCCGGACGCTTGCCATAGCACTCCGTAAGCCATTCCTTCATTAGGCTTTCTTCCATCCAGCCTTTCTTATTAACTTTCACCACGATTTCTTTTGGGATTTTTTCCTTTGGCATTGTCAGCCGCTTGTCACCATGGGTGGAAGCTTTAGTCCGGATGCTGTGCAGCTCAGAACACAGGTGAAGTGCGTCCTCTCGTGACCCGTGGTTTTTACTGAGATGGACGGGTCACCTTTTTTATTTACAGTCCGCATGAGAGGCATGTCATAAATCAAAGGTACTTCATCCATGTTTATAATTTCATTTGGCCCGATGGAATGCTCCGCTAACTTTGTTTGGGTGAAAGTACGGAAGAGAGCGAGTTTTTCCTCATAGTCGGGAGGGAGCTGCTGACACAACATCGTGCGCGCCCGGACCACCAGGCCTTTTCGTTTCATAAATCTGAAACACCACGATGGCCCACCTCTGAAATCTTGAATTTTCATGTCGGTGGCTATTTCTTTAGCCTTCAGCCTGATCTGCACGGTGGACACACTGCGGCATCCCGCTCGCTGTGTGTTCACCCAGTCTTCAAGACAGTTTTCAAGCTCCGGCCACCTGCTGTGATTACCTCTGAAAGCTTTCGTGGTCTTTTTGCACCGAGTCAGTTCCTCACGCTGTTGTCTCTACCGTCTCACCATCGACTCATTTATCCCAAAATGACGTGCAGCAGCTCGATTTCCGTTTTCAATCGCCAGATTTATTGCCTTTAATTTAAAAGCGGCATTGTATGCTTTTCTTCGAGTATCCATGTTGAGGGTCAGTATGAATGACTGATTTACAAGACTGCAAATAACAGTGAAAGTGAGAATTATGTATCGCACAATTTCATTTGACCTCTCTGAATATCCATCAATTTTATTGGTCTGTTTTACGCGCCATGAAAAAAAAATAATGTATTAGCCGCACTGTATTATAGGCCGTGTTCAAACAGCGGGAAAAAAGTAGCGGCTTATAGTCCGGAATTTACGGTATATTATTTTTCAAAGTGTCAGAAATGGATAACAAAACTGCTATTTTCAATGACTACTTATTTTTGTCCAGCTTTAACATCGATATCGGTTATCGGCTACATGAGTTTTAAAATATCGGCATATCGGATATCGGCCAAAATCCCAATATCGTGCATCCCTACAAAAAAGTGTAGCTCAAAAAAGCCGCAGCAGCGAAAAAGCGTAGGAGTACTTCTTCGTGCTTTGGTATAATGGCAGACTGCTAGCCAAACAGCATATAAGTTACAAATGGAGACTAAGTAGATAACATCATGGCGACACGTATTCAAAATGTTTGATTGACAAACAAGCAGCAAATCCACTCTCAACAAAAGGGAAAACGGATTGGCTAATGTTTGTAGGCACCACAATGACCAGATTTTATGGATTTAAAATTTTTTGGGGGGGAACCGTAAGTGCAAGAATGCCATCCATCACTTATTGTAGATGAATCTGGATGCTTCATTCCTGAGAAATATCCTCTTCAATTCTTTTAATACCCTAAAGATATAGTGGAGGAAGTTCTGCAAAAAGCAACTTTTAAACAGAGTGTACCTGCTCCCCAGTGTTCCCTCTGGGAAGCAGGTACAGGGTTGTGCTTGTGCATTTTTTTTCTAAAGTGGAGAGGGAGGGTCTTTTCAATATTTCGCGAACTCCATGTTAGTTAAACTCTCTTCTCCCTCTCTAGTATCAGGAGCGAGGCATGTGCTTTTCTTCTAGACAGGAGTTTCAACCAGCTTGTCTGGAATTACAGTATTCAAAGCTTAACTAATGTTCACTAACAGCTTTGGTGCATGGATGGGACAGGGCCACATGAGTGTTTACCACCAGAATGGCGTCTTGTTATACAGTGAACCCTTGTTGTTTGCAGGTTTTATGTTCCAAACAGAACTTGTGATAGGCGACATCTGTGAAGTAGTGACCTTTATTTTTTTTAACTTATTATTGAAAACTTGTTTGAATACTTATATCACCCTTCCTCAATGATCTCTCAAATCTATTGGTCACGAATGCTTCTGCTCCAGTGGTATTTGCAAAGGGTGTCTCTCCATGCAGAGAAACATTTTAAGTCAAAAGCGTTTCATAAATTTTTCAGAACTTATTGCTGCTGTTTTCCTTATGTTATTTTCCTTCTTCTTTATGTAACGAAGAGAAGATTAATTCATTCTGTAATGGTGGCTTACAGCTGCATAGCTGCTACCCTCCTTTAGCATGTTCAGAAGTTTCACTTTTTCTGCGATAGTAAGCATCTTCTTCTCTCCGTAAGTGCCTTTGTCGATGCAGGACATTTTGTCGACATTATGGATTTTGGAGAGAGTTTGCAAACTTAAAATTGGCAAACTGTTTTACGTACATGTACATGTATATTAAGATGTTAAACACTAACATTATTGACACACAGGTAGAGAAGAAGCGTGGAGACACCATAACCAAATGCAAATCACAATGCAAATCCGTGAAGCGGCGAGGCCATGAAAGGTGAAGCGCGTTGTAGTGAGGGGTCACTGTATATAAAGACTGTCCAAACTCACTATAACTGTTCATATGGGAGTAACAGGACAGGGACTGTCATGGCAGCTTATGGCTGATTTGACTGTGAAGTTGAGGATTTAAGACAGACAGGGACTTGGACTGCTACAGGGAATGTTTGAATATTTTACAAAAACTTGTGCCAGCTTGTCCCATCAAGGTTTAAGGTCTGTTTCAACACCCTGTAAAGTCCTGCTCCTCTATTGGTGCTTATCGTTTTAAGGTGACACATTGGTTATGCTTTAGGATGAGAAAACGTTGCAGCCCTAGGGTTTGGTGAAAAGTCTCCATGCTGCTAGACATGTTGAAGCATACAAAGAATCTCTTCCAGGTATTAGGCAGGCTGGGGCCCATAGCTAAGGGTGTAAATCACCAAATATATCATGATACAATGTAGGGGTGGAACGATTCACAAAATCCACGGTTCGGTTCGATTCACGGTTTCTGGTCACGGTTTTCGGTTCGATTCGATACATGTTGATTGTTACACCGAAATTCCATAAAAAATTATGAAATTTATGAAAAAATCCCCCCAGAAATAATGGATTGTAATTATTTTAAATGATCCGCGGAAACCCTGGATCATTTCCGTATGTTTTGCTGCTTTGAATTTAATCATCTGGCGCATGCTCTCTAACCTGACAACAGCCAGATGCATGTCTCGCTCCGCCACATGCATCTGGCTGTTGTCAGGTTACATGCTCTCTACCATCTCCAAGGAACTCAGAGGGGAGCGGACGAAGCCACAGCGGGGGCTGTAGGCTTTGCTTTGAGCAGCCGGTCTGGAGCGCAGCGGGCGGAGCAGGGGTTGCTGACGGAGTATGAGGGATTTCGGGGTTAGCATGACATGTTGCTGTTAGCATAAACAAAACGTGTTGCACAATGCTTGCACACTGTTGCACTTTTATCCACAACTTTCTTTCCGCTGTCATCGTAGGTCACTCTAAATGCAAAGCGCTCCCATACAGCAGACCTATAAAGTGCTGCTGGCGCTTCTTCCAACTCCTGTTCTTTCCCACTCGCCAGTCCGACACAATTCTCCACAACAACTGATTTTTTTCCCTGCTACACCCGGCTAAGCTGCTTCGCTTCTTCTTCTTCTTGTTTACTACTGGCGGTTGGCTTTGGTCGCAGTACCGCCACCTTCTGCTCTGGAGTGTAATCGCTTCCTCTATGAGAAAAAGGAGCAGAGCATGAACCGAACGAAACACACGCGAACCGAACCGAGACAGTCGAACCGAACGATTCTGACGGTTTTCATAAATCGTCCCATCCCTAATACAATGTGCTATTGATTTATTTGGATGACATTCTAGTCAATGCTCATATATAGTTCATCATGATACCATTTCCATTCAGTTCAGTTTACAAGTCTGCCATCAATGAGATGTGATATCATCTGCTCATCTAATACAATGGTGGCTTTCTGTTTGGTAAAAGAAAACTGGAACTCGGACATCCAAGCCATTCTGTAGTAACTTAACCTCTTAATATCCACTTCATTTTGGGAAATTCTTGCCTGTTTTGCATACCCAAATGGAAAAGCATATAACTTAGGAACAGTAAGCCCAAATTACATGTGTGATACATTATTTGAAAGCTAACACCTTCTTATTTCTGAATATATACATGACATTTGGGTGAGTAAAACACCCAAGCTGCATCGAGTCCAAGCTGCATCCGTTTAAACAAGATTCAAAGTTGTTTTTTTAATTCTCAAAAATAATAGGTCTTTTTTGAATAGCAGTTATAAAGACATGCTTGCTTGTTGTGGCTGCTTTGTCATGGTACATTTTGACACGCTGCTATATCTGTGTTAATTGTGCTTTGGTGCTCGCTGTGTCCATAAAATGAACTAAGTGGTTGAATTGTGGAGAATCTAGCCTTTCCAACGATGTCATGTCTATAGTGGTAAACATTTTACTAGTGTAATTGTCATGCATTCTTAGTTATTATTTGTAAACGCTTTAAATCGAGTTTTGAGGGGTTAAAGTTTAATGACTGTTTGCCCCTTGGCTCTTGGATCTAATGTTTTCATGCTGTCTGATGTATCTGATAAGATAACTTTTGGTTATTTTCTTAATTTTTAGTTATTTATTTTACCAAAGAGAACTTGCTGTAAAATTATAATAGTAAATGTTTACTAAGATATGCAAATTTTTTTATTTGTATTTCATTTTTGTTTTTATTTCTGTTATTTCCAGCATGGTGCCTTTTCCTACTTCTCCTCTCCTTGGTCTTCTTTTGCATATACTACTGCTGGTACACCCTACTTTGGAGGTAATTCAACACACATTGAATTCATATGGTCTGCATGTTGCATCATTGAAGTAAAACTGTCATTTCTTGAGGCCTGTGTATTGCGGAGTCATTTCAGGTTAACAAAGCTGCCTACGTTTTGATGCTTTAGCAAAATGAAACCTTCATAGAAGTCCACTCCCATGGGAAGAAACTTTAACACTCAGTATTTAAGTAATTTTAAATTTAAAGAATCTGAAAATGAGTTTCCATAAATTGAAACTGAATTTAATGTTTTAAAAATTTGCTATGAAAATGTATTAGGGTTGTCACGATACTAAACTTTTCAACTCGATACCGATACTAAGGAAAATATTCGATACTCGATACCATTTTCGATACCATAAGGATAAAATTTCAACAGAAATATTTTGATTAATAATTAAAATACAATAAATAAATAAATACAATAAACAATAAGAACAACATTTTGAGGTTGTTTGCTGTGCACAGTATTTAGCAAGCTTGATAAAAAACTTACAAAATTTAAATTAAGTTTTCCTTACTTTGCTATTCTTTGCACACATAACAATGACACTAGCCAAACCGGTTAAGAAACAAAAATAATTCTCAGCAGCTGCAACTGTTACAAAAAAAGTCTGAAACTGAAAAGTGCACAGAATTATTCAATCACAGTGTTCAGAAAGTGCATTTTCCTCTATTCTGCACTTTAGATGAATGACTGTTTAGGTGCGACTGGTACTCGATACTTTTGAAAATGAGTATTGTATCCGGATACAACATTTCAGTATCGATACTTTTTTGAGTATCGATACTTTTTTGAGTATCGATACTTTTGACAAGCCTAAAATGTATTTTGTTTTTGATAAAAATTTTTATATTTTCAGTTTTATCTTCAGGGTTCCCGCGTGTAACCCAGGGTGAAAACTGCCCTTAGTCCCGCCTTACTGCCCCATTGGTTAGAGTGACAGTCAGTCACACAGTGCATGCAGCCAATTGACACACCTGAGGCAATTATTTAGGCTTGCTCCAGCTTTCCCTAGTCAGATGTGAGGGGGAGAGCTGGAGACAAAGGAGCTACAGGTTGGTGTTCCCAAACCATCAGTTTCTCTTTGTAATGCACTGTTTAACCTCACAATATAAAAATCATGTAGATCCGAGAAATCCAGTGAATTTGGAGCCTTGGAGCTGCCATACTCTCATCTATTATTGGAATTGGTGAGTAGAGAGCACAATGTTTGTTGTTTTAGCATGTTGGTGGCAGCAAATGCTAAGTGTGATCATCAATTGTTGTAATCCAACTGTAAGATAATGAGATAAATGTTCTTTATTTGGTCTAATAGATTAGATTTTGCATTTATTTCTGTCTGAAACTGGAAAAGTCTAGTTAACTAGCCGGCTGGAAATTTACTGGTCCTGTTTATTTTAATACAGGCCAGGTGATCCCTTTTTAGGGAAAAAGATGGCGAGCTTCTGAAAACTGGCTGGAGCCAGGAGAGCCTTAAGAATCACTCCACAGTGGACTGGTCTGTATCATTTCCCCCCTCCATCTCACCACTCAGGCATACACTCCATTATTCACCTCTTCATCTGAAACAACTTGCGCTGGGACGTTCTTCAACTTAAATATCTGGATAATCCAACCATGGATTTCTGAATGTGTGTCGGTCAGACTCTGGACTGATCAGCGGGGAATTTAAGACCAGTTGTGCACAAACAAAAGGATTACCACAGTACTGTGTATATATATTTTTTGTATTTATTTTGGGTTCTATGTATGTTGTCTTGTATTGTTTACTTTAAATTTGTCTAATACATGGTATTGAAAGCAGTTTTGTGTTGTTTTATTGATTACTGACAACGGCTCCAGTAGACGAATTCTAGTCTTCTGAATTTCTTCCATCTAGTCCTTTTACACTTTAAATAGTGCTACACGCGGGTCCTTAAAAAGTCTTAAAAGGCATTGAATTATTCAAAATAAAACTAAGGCCTTAATTGGTATTAAAATGTCTTAAATCAGTCTTTCGTAGGTCGTAATTTTTAAAACATCATAAATAGGATTATTTTTATTACGATTTATTTTTGTAATCTAAATAAAACGTTAAAATTGACAATTTATTTTTTTTTATAAAAAAAAAAAAAATGGCTTGCCATTATTGGTTCCGTCCCGACAGCAGAACTAATAAAACGCTGTTGCGGCCGGGACATTTGGGAGTTGCACCATTAACTTTTTGTCTGGAAAATATGAGCAAGTGTAAATGTAACTAAAAGCTAAAACCAGTACCAGGGAACATACATGAGGCACAGTGTATTTTGTGCAAGAAGTCATTCAAGCTCGGAACGATGGGAATTAAGGCAGTGGAGTCGCATGTGCAAAGCACGAAACACAAAGCGTCAAAATTGTGTTTCCGAGAAACAGCCGGCATTTCTCAGTTTTGTTCCACCCTTGTCTCTGCAACGCCTCCACTTATCACCAAATAAAACATACTAAGAAAACGATAGAAAGAAAAATGGCTGCAAAAAAGATTTAACTTCAAGAATTCAGTTAAATAATTGTTAAAATATATCTGTTATTTGTGTGTTTTTAGCTTTCTTCCTGTATGGGAAGCTTTTCAAAATTTGAAACATTAGTGCAGTGGTTTATGTTAAAATAAACCTTTGGGTTAAGTTGTCGCAAGCGGGTTTTTCTTGTTAATTTGGTCTTAAATTTTTATTTCAAGTGGAATTAAAAAGTCTTAAAAAGCCTTACATTTAACTTGCCTTATGCTGTAGGAACCCTGATCTTGTGGTTTAGAAAACAAAGTTGTATCTTCAACTTTTAGTCTGAAGGTTCAGTATCTCCAAGTTAGGGTTAGGGTTACCAGCCAGTGCTAAGGCAACCAAACATCCTTGAGTCACAGAGTAATCAATTCAGATCAGGGATTAACATTTCACATTAGGTTAAACATATTTTGACCATATTTTGTTCTGAAGCTTCGTAAATGTCAGAACCATTTTGTTCACCATGACAAACAGAATGATGTAGAATCACAGAACAACGTAACAGCGGCGGCACACTATAGTAAGCTTCTTTATCTGATAGCTACAGATAACTGGTAATCCAAGTCCTTTTTTTTTATTGTGACACTTCTTTTATATGAAAATTTGACACTTTTAATGACATCTACAAAGCTTAAGCTGCTCATCTGCTGGACGATGAAATGCCATAAAATAAATATAAAAAGAGATAAAGTATCATTCAGTGAATGTGTTTGATTACTCTTACAGCTCCTGTTGTCTGACGCAAAGAAACAGAATTTTCCAACAAAAATTGGAAATGATCATTTTAATTGCAACAAATTCATTTAGATTAAAATCATTAAATCCAGTTAAACTTTAGTGAAACACATTTTCAAAGATAATCTATTCAGTTTCAAATGACATGAATACAGGTTCTGTCAGTGCAGATCAAATTTAGTTTCTGATAGTACAGGTTTCTTCCCATGCACCCCTGCAATACTGGCACATTATTTTCTTAGGAATTTAAACAGCGGTTATTTTTTAAAGGCCAATTGTGGTATTTCTGCTTTTCAGATATGGTGATTCCAGTAAGCCTTTGAACAGCAGCAAGTCTGCGTGTGGAAGCTGGGCAACTCAGAAAAAGTGGGAGAGCCTTAACTTTAAGTAAGTAATGGCAAATCTTTGTTATCATGTTTCTACTCCACACAAAGAAAGGAATGTTTGTGGTGTTAGTTTTTGAATTTAAACTGCCAGGTTATGGAATTTCTGTAAGAAAGAAGAAGGCGTTATTTAAAAAAATCTTTTCTCATATTTTTAAAAAGCCAGATGTATTCCTGGAGTCATTTTGAGAGTAAATTACTAGGAAATAAAAAATCACTTCTCTTCCAGGAGTGTTTTTTGATAAGTTTATTGGACATAGACAAATATATTCTTTAATAAGTAAGCATTACTTGATATCCTCGAACCCCTTTTTATTCATTCTGTTTTATCAAGGTATTCAGCTGCATTGTTTGTATTTCTCTGAGCTTTACAAATTTGAGATATAGTCACCATATGTGGTTTGACTCAACCTTGTTCAGGATTACTGCTTATTTCTTTGGCCCTGTGGATTTTCAACAACTTGCCAACTGAGGCAGTTCATATTAATAATCCCTGCAAAGGCACATAATTAGATTGAGATTAACAACCCACCGTTTCAGCAGATTTGGTGGGCTGTTAATACGGTTTTATAGTCAAGAGGTTTTCCTGGCAAGCACTGTGGTATTCCACTTATTAAACCCCTCCTACCGAGATTTGTCTAGATATCCCATAGAGAAACCGCTCGCTTTGGGTAATAAATGTCTGAGAAAGTCGCTGTCAAAGAAAACAGGTCATAAACTGCTATGGTCTGATGGTATGGAAGTAAATCTGTGTCGCTGGGATTTGAATTAAAAATGCCACTGAAATTTAAATGTTGTATGTTTGTACTTACTGTTTCAGTGTTAAAATATATTCAGAACACATTTTTGACCTAAAAAAAAATTAATTGTCATTATTTCTACACAGTTGAAATTTTATTTTTTATTTTCTCTTCAAGTTAAAAATTCACTTTACTATTTCAAAGTGATTACATTTTCAATACTTATTTTTCAGTTAAATTTTTGAGTGTTAAAAAAATCTACATATAAAAAAGTTCAACCTTTCAAAATTCAAACTCAATATTTTCAGCCTCCTGAGATTCAACTGGCTCTATTTCACTGCCCTAAATTCGGAAAGGAAAACCAGCATGACGGAGCCGGTCATGTAAGCTAACGCTAACTCAACTACAGAAAAATTAAAGTAATAAACTCACCGTTGAGTTAGCATTAGCTTGGATGACCGGCTCTGTCATGCTGGTTTTCCTTCAGTATGTGCGCCACAAGCGTCACGTCACGTTACTAAGAAAACATAACGGGATTGGCTGGGTGTTGGACACCACAATCTATTGCTAATGTCTGTGACCTGAAGTAACCCTTCCCTTTTTACACAGAATTTAGACGCCGAAGATTTCAACTTGTATGTTAGATCCAGTTCCAACCAACTCATTTAAGGAAGTAATCTCTTTGATTTTCACCTCAATTTTAGATGTATTTCATCTTTCCCTGTTACAGGGATAGGTACCTCAGGTTTTTAAGGAAGCTGTGATTAAACCTTTACTTACGAAAAATTCTCTTGACCCAGATGACTTGGTCAATTATAGACCTATAACAAATCTTCCTTTCTCATCTAAAACTCTTAAGAAAGTAGTTGCTAAACAAGTGTGTGACCACGTACACCATAATGAACTTTGAGAGTTTCAGCTCATCATACTGTAGCATGGAAACAGCTCTGGTCTAGTTCCCTAGTGATAATCTCATTGCCTCAGATAAGGGACTTGTCTGTAGTTGTCCTGTTAGATCTCAGTGCTGCAGTTCATACAGTTGATCATAATATATTTT
The DNA here is from genome assembly GCF_016077235.1 of Cyprinodon tularosa. Classification (NCBI taxonomy): domain Eukaryota; kingdom Metazoa; phylum Chordata; class Actinopteri; order Cyprinodontiformes; family Cyprinodontidae; genus Cyprinodon; species Cyprinodon tularosa. Next base: position 141,784 of record NW_024039730.1, on the reverse strand, counting down.
TAGAAGTAGTTGAATATTTTGTAGGAATTAAAGAAACAGCACTAGGCTGGTTTAAATCTTATTTATCTGACAGATTTCAGTTTGTTCATGTTGCCTACATGGAGCCCGCAGCATTCTTAAGGACTCATCTCACCCAGCCCACAGACCGTTTTCTCTCCTACCCTCCGGCAGGCGTTTCAGGTGCCTCCGGACCAGAAGCACCAGACTAAAGAACGGCTTTTTCCTTAGAGCTGTCTGTTTACTAAACTCTAACCCTCACTGATGGACACCTACCACCATTTTGCTATTCTGTTTTGTTTTTTTAAAAAGACTGTAAAGTTCACCTGCACTCCTGGCTGTTACTATTGTAACAACTCTTTATATGCATCTTGCACTACTCACTTTGACTGATTATTGATTTGCACTGCCGACTGCTTATATTTGCACTGCCGACTGGTTATTCACAGCACCAATTGTTTACATTTACATCTGCAATAACGTACTTTAACTGTAATATGCAATTACCTTCCACTGCACTTTAATTTAGATAGCTTCTGGCCAAACTCTATTTATTCATTTTATAGTAAACCCATCTGTATATAAGCTATTGTACATAACTGTAAAAACCTTTTTTTTAATAGTAATATCCATCTGTATATTATATTCGGTACATATCCATCAGTAAATTTAGTTCATAACACTAGTGATTTATATATTATATTCATTATTTATAATAGTATTCATCTCTATACTCATTCAGTAGAAATACCCATTTCCTGTATTTATGGAACCATTATTTATCCTGCACTTGCTGCTTTTGCACTTCTGGTTAGACCAAAACTGCATTTCGTTGCCTTGTACCTGTACAGTACATGTGTAATGACAATAAAGTTGAATCTAATCTAATCTTAATGATACATCTTCCTTATATCCTGGGGTTACCTTTGGAATACCACAGGGATCAGTGCTAAGGCAAATACTGTATACTTTGTATATGCTCCCAATTGGTAGAACATTTACACAGCATGGGATTAACTGCAGATGATACTCTGCGATATATCTGTCAATAAATCCTGATGACACTAACCCATTACATACACTACAGGCATGTCTTGAAGACATAAAAGAGAAGGTGTTAAATCATTTTGCACCTTTTTTGAATATCTGCTTTATAAAAACATTTTTGCATCTGTTTTAAGAAATGCAAAACTGTTTATATTTAGATGTTATGCACAAATCTGTACATATGAGTATGTAATGCCTTGTTTGCACCTTGCACTTTGTGCTGTTTTACATTGCGGCCAGGACATCTTAAACCATTTGTAACAGTAATTCTAAATATAAATGGATTTCTTTCCTGGTAAAAAGAGTAAAAACTCTTTATATGCTTAACCATCCTTTTAGTATATCCCATACACTGTAATATAAATGTCCTGAACCCAAAGTGTTTTTCTATTGACAATGTCTGCTTTTATACTTTTTATGCAGCATCAGCAGAAAGACACAACTTTTCCTGAAACTGGAGGATTTCTTCTGGCGGGAGCATCTTTCTCCACTTTCATTACCTTATGGCATTAAAGGCAGTGGTAGGTTGATTTTGCACTGCCCTACTTTTCTTGGGTCTGTCTCATCAGGTCCTTAGCTTTTTCACCATGATGATGCTCCTAAATACTTCTCTGATAGATGTTGCCTTAAGGGCTTTGGATGGACTTAACTGCTGAGGTGTTTTAACACATAAAGCTTGCCTCTAGGGCAACTTTTCTGCTACATATGTGAAATCTGCTATGTGAATTATGTCTTTATGGTGGTATTAAACTGGTCAAAGGTAGAAATCAAGAACAGGAGTTTTTATATGTTGCGGAAAAATAATAAGATGGTTTACATATAAAAAAATGAAAGGTATTGTGATCCCTGGTTTCAGTTGTGGCCTAGACAGAATAAATCTTGGTCAATAGTAGAGATGCACCAACCCGATACCAATACCTTGGATGGGTATATCAGCTGATACTGATCCAATACCACTTTTGAAAGTTGAACTGTATACATTGCCATGTTAGTGAAGGCATCAGGCTTGTATAGAGATCGATAAAAAAGTGACATATAAGCAGAGATGTAAATAATCACTAGCTGCTGTATGTAATGATGAAACCAGCTTTGAAAACATAGAGTTTAAGTAACTAGATCACTGTAACCATTGCTGTGTATGATATTTCTAAAAAAAAAAAAAAAAAAGAAATGACTCAATTAATCAATATCACAGCCAATATTGTATTGGATCGGTGAGTCTCTAGTCTACAGTTCTTTAGCTCTTGAAGATCTTCATGTGTTCTTTAAAATTATAGTTAAATAGAAATTTTAATAGATATTTACATAGGTATTTAGATTAGAGAAATGAAAAGAAAAGAAAAAAAGTATAATATACATTTAAAAAGACTGCAAAGCTTTTTATTAACTGAGCATTTTAGAGATTACAGAATAGTTTGTGTCCTGGAACAATTCAGAAATAAGTGGTTCTAATCATTTAAAAATAAAAATATGTACTATGAAAATAAGCGAAAAATCTTTTTTTTTTTTAAGTTTGGAGTGCTGCCTAGCTGCAGGTACAGCATCAGCCCAGGAATGTGCTCTCTCTTTTTTCCATTTTCTCTCTCTTGCTTTAAACCAAAAGTACTTTAAGCTTCTTTTCCCTCCTACGACTTTCCCAGCATTCCCCTTTCCTTTTGATCAAAAGCCAAAAATCTATCAAGTAAATCTTACCCAAGAAATGCAATTTGAACTCACTTGTAATGGGCGGGCGGCATCATGAGTGGAGTGTTGGCATTATCATGCTGGTTTTAGAGTATTCAACACATTCACCTTGAATAAAGGAGTATGCATGAATGGAGCAGCATTAGCAAGACAAGATTTAATTGGGGACCAGTGCAGGTTTGCTTGTGTTAGGATGGTTTTAAAAAGCACTTGCCCAATGCACAAAGTGCACATACTGTATGTCACTAAACCAATCAACGGATGAGGGTAAACACAAGAGATGTGCAAATTTTTTTTCTATTTTTACTTAAATATTTTTAGCCCCGTGGTATCTTCTCACTCAAAATGATTATATAACTTGAACACATCTTTAATGTTGTATGCATTTTAAATGAGTGTTATTCCTTTAGGGCATAAGCTAAAGCTTTGCGTATTTTGACTTTTGCTTAAGGTAGGAGTCATTTTCCATTATACTAAAGAATAGCTTTGACTTTAATAGAATAGTTAAGTCAGGTAAAAGGGTATTTTAGAGATCTGTGAAGATAAGGGGTCAAGTTTATGGAGAGGTTTAAAACTGGTTCAGGTTGTAAAATAATAACCAACAAGCAAAAGCAACCAATAAAAGTAAAACCTATAAACCATCAACCTATAAAATCTCATGGGTCACAGTTCAACCTGTAAAACAATGATGGACACTGACATTTTTAAGAAAAGATTAAGCTAAACTGACTTCATTCTATGAGAATACTATTAAAGAAGACTGAAGGTAACTCCGTAGAGAGCAGCTATGCTTCAGGTACCTCACAAATCTGAGGAAAGGGAGAAATAATTAAAGCTGTTATGACAGAAACTGTCTAGTAATTGAAGTTTAAGTAAAATTATAAGGGTTGGATAATAAAAAAAAGTCCATACACGCTTAGAAGCCGTTTCATAATTGAGGTTTAGAATTTCATAACTTTTTAATGGTATAAACCTTCTACTTTTCTCCCAGAGTTGCTGTTACTTCAAGTTCTTGTTAAAACATCCAACTACCATGTGCCAGCCAGCATTGAGAAGTAAGTAACAAAGCAGCCAATTCTAACTTTTATCTGATATCCTGATCCTGTCACTCATTTCGTTATTTAATTAAATACAATCTAGTCATTTTATTTTACCAGTCAGATCCAATAATGTAGATTATTGTCCAGTTCAGTTCAGTTTGTAACTGTGATATGTTTTTAGCAATACAATCAATTCCTCATAGTAACCAAGAAATAACAACAATGTTTTAGTGCATGGATGATTTTTCTCTTAGAAAGGCAAATAGCTTGTTTTTAAAGAAAATATAAAACATAAAGTTAAAAACCAGAGAAGGGATGTTTTAATGTGATGTTTTTCTCCACAGCCTTGGGTGCAGAACCTGCGTTGTCATTGGCAATGGATTTGTCATTAAAAACAGGTCCTTGGGAAGCATCATCAATAACTTTGATGTTGTTATTAGGTAAGTAGAGAACATTTTTTTTCTTCTTCTTCTAAAAGTATTTTTTTCTAACTAGAAAGGGGCTTGTAAAACTTATCATTCCATTGTAGAATCAATACGTTTTTCAAAATTTGAAAGTGCGAATGTGTTCTGGCCATAAGATGCTGCAGTATTGAGATTAACTCAAACTTGTTTGGTAGGGATGCACCAAATATTTGGCCCCCAAAATCTTTCGGCTGAAAATGACTGAAAAGTGCATTTTTGTTTTTTTTGGTTGCAACGACCAAAAATAAATTGACACATTCCCACTCCTTCTGTGGCAGTCGTGTTTGAAAAGGCAAAAGGTTTCCCAGTGATACTGCTGAGGTAGTGTAAAGGGCATAACAAAACAATTTCAGTTGTAAATACATATTTTTGTGCTTTGTTATTGGATAATTTAAAATTAATTGAACTGCCTTAAGTGTAAAAAAATACAGATCTTATAATAGTGTTAAGAACTCACAGTACCCAAAAATAGCTATGATTTTAATATTTGACATACTTACTTATTTTGGACTTTCTGGTTTTCGGCCTGGATTGCCTAATTTTTTCGTCTTCGGTTTCGGCCAGGAATTTTTTTTGCTGCATCCCTAGCTTTTAGATTTATTTAGCCATTCCAGTTCAATAACAGTACTTTATGTTCAGGGTTTGTGAAGAATTACATTAAGGGTGTAGGTATAACAATTTGCATTACCGTATTAACTATGGCCTCTTAACAGATGAACATATTGCAGCAAAGTTAAGATAAAAAAATTAATAAAATTTTTATTGCAGCTCATTAGAGAAGGATCCAGTTGGAGCTGGCAGGAGAGTAATGATTGAGTGTTTCCAAATATTTCTGTTTTTGATGCTGACAAACTCCTCTTTGAGAATCTGGAGGCCCAAATACAAGATAAAGAAAAAAAGCTTTAGTTAACCCTCAAAAAATCTAACTTTACAGCCTTGGAATGAACAATCTTTATAATTTCAAATTTAACATGCAGATTTTGGCCAGTCCGCATGGTATTTTTTTTCACTTACCAGCCCGCTCTTACTAAGCAGCTAATGGTTTCCTGGCCAAGTGGACTGCAGTTATGGAAAAGTGCATGCCTGAGAGTTTAACGTCATATGGGTGGTTGTGCGTTAAAAAAAACAACAACAAAAAAAAAAAAAACACAAACAGCCGTCCCTTTTAAAATCCTTTTGAGATTAAAGCTTCAAAGGTGTAGACCACTCATTTAGACAAACAATGTCAAGTTTGTGGCACAGCGTTCAGTTTTTGGTGCAGACTTGATTTAAGATCTCCCTGAGAAAAGAAGGTTTCCAACAGATATAGTTATTTTTAAGGAAAACACAGACACCAGATGCAGTTATAAAAATAAGTGCAAACTAAAAAAGGTTGCCAAAGGGAATCCCAGTCAAGTTGGTAAGACATTACTGTTTATAAAGTTTGACATTTTCGCTTTTGAACCATGTTTTACAAAGGACATTTACTGTGGCTGTCAGGCAAAAATAAATATACTGCAAACACTGCAACGATTATGCAAGCTTAAACAAACAAACCCAATTGCAACAGAATTTTTTTTTCAAAAATCAATGATGAAAGCACAGACAACACTAAAAAGCAAACGATAAATCTCCTGAAATTAGTCATAAAAGCTGCAAAGTCCCTCAACCAAACGGATGTGAGCTGACCACCATGTCATTTAGAATTGCAGATTATTTGCCACCTTAAAAACACATATATCCTTTAAAATTTTTAAAGATTAGAATCACCTGTTTGAAAAAAGACATTCATTTACCTCTTCTTTATTTCCTTTCTTATTGGCACCTAGTCACGTCTTTACTGATATGACCTGGTGGTTGACTCCCCTAGTTTGATTACGTTGAGCAGATTTGAGGTGTTTAACTTGATTTAGAATTTGCAGATTTTTTGATCATGACTTCTGTAATTTTTTTCCATGATTGCAGAATCTTTCCTTTGCAGCATTCCTTTGCCATTTTTGTGAGTTTGCATGCATTTGTCATGTGTTTGTCACTTGTTTCACTGTTTGTGGTGCATTTACAATCTTGCTTGTCATGGCAGTAGACATATTTTGTGGTTGGCTAGTCGTAGCACATCCTATTGAGGTTTGCAAAAGAGTCATTTTTTTGTCACAGAAAACATGAAAAAAAGTGTGAATTAGTCTTTACAGTTTACTATATACCAATCCACGTTGATTTCACAATCCTAAGATCTGTTGGTAGAGGTAACAAAACGAACAAAACCCAAAGTACTTTCAATCTTTTCCTAAGTAGGTCCCAAAGTGGTCTCAGGTAATAAGATTTATACTTTTTTTAACTACATGATGTGACTTTCTGGATCTTCTTTAGTTTCTGTTGTGTGTTTGCTGCACTCCACTGCAAAAAAATTAACAATGAAAAACAAACTTTTAAAGAGTACTCAGTAGGAAGGGATCCTTATTAAATCCCCTTACCTTAAATACTATAAAACAAATATGCAGCAGACAAGCAGCAGTTTTTCCTGAAGCAGGAGGCTTTGTTTAGCTTATTTGAGCTTAAATATGTTTTTCCTATTTTTATGCATTTTGTTGCATGGGTCCGTTAGCTAAGATCTTCACCTTTTGATTCTGCTTTTTTAATACAATTCAATTCAGTTTATTTCTATAGCTCCAATTTAAAACACATGTCATTTCAAGGCACTTTACAGTTCAACCAGATCATACAGTCAAGTTGATTCAAAGTTTTCTATCTGAGGAAAACCAGTTGTTTGACTTATTGACTCGGATGCATTCCCTCACACTAAGCATCCATTTAGTGACAGTGGAAAAAATCCCTTTTAACAGGTAGAAACCTCCAGCAGAACCAGGCTAAGTGTGAGCGGACATCTGCCGGGGCCGACTGGGGTTCAAGGAGACAGAAGCAGAGATACAAAAAGCAACTGTAAAAGGTGGCTCCGTCCAGGAAACACACAGCCAGGCAGACAAGCTCCGTGGTAGCTCCCATTTCAGAGGATGAAGAGAGAACATCCAGCCAGTCATAGTCAGAAAAACAGGAGTACACTAAAAACAGGCTGATGTCAAATAACTGAAAAGCCAACCTCCTTCCCAATGCAACTTGCCTCGACACTCAGACAGGAACTTTACTCTTGGGCGGGGCTTCCTGCAGTGCTGATCAAGAGAGTATTTTTTCAACACTTGAAATGTGATTCTTGTGATGTAAAGAGTGTCTAAATATATCATTCATTACATAAATAGGACTTTCCCATGAAATATGTAGATGTAAAATGTGCTTGTTTATCTAAAACAATTCAAATATTAAATATGATATTAAATTGTAAAATGGACAAATAAATCACTAAATGTTCCATTATATAAATACAAAAACCTACATAAGTAAATTTTATTTAACATTTTTAAATGATTGTTAAATAATTAAAATACTCCACTTAGTTACTTCACATATAGAGTGAAGTAACTAAGTGAATATGTATTTTTCGGGGCGTCACCAATTTCGTTGATTTCTACCTTTTGGGTTCCAGGCTAAAATGTTTGGAATCACTGCTTCAGGAGACCTATCAGCTTTTTTCCCCCTTTAAAACCCTGGCTTCAGATTTTAGATGACCACATCATTCTGACCACTTTTACCATGAACTTCTCTAGCTTGCTATAAAGGTTATAGCTTAAAGATGACAACTGACACCACATGAGTAACAACAACCAAAGACTGAACCCTGAAGTCTCCCAACCACTTCTTAAAAGTAGAAGTGAAAGCGGGAGGAATTCTCGTCCCTATTTTTGTTGAAAAGTTACTGATACATCAAAACAAGATGACCCTGGGTGATGAGAAAGTGACCTGAAGTGCCTTTCTCTGACTGCCATTGGACATGAAAGTCATATAGCCTGAGCTGGATGTCAGTGTGATCTATTACAGGGCAACACTGAAAATTATGTATTTGAACTTATAGTTAAGAACTACTGGACCATGAATCCAACTAACTTCGCTCTGTTTTGACATTTGGGTAAATTCATAGTACTCTACGAAAAGCATACAAAGCAAAAACATGCAAACGTTATGAAGAAAGTTGTCAGCAGATTAGCTTATGTTTTATTAACACTAGAACTACTAAATCACGACAATAATAGTTTGGAAACATTTCCCCACGGTTAACCATGCCTAGCTAAAGTGAGCTTTCTCATTTAACTTCGTCCATGAATGCATCACCCAGCAGACCAGCCCCAGATGGTTTGTAAGACTGTACGAGAATTCTGCTCCAGTGGGCCAGGCTTTGATCCGCTGCAAATCTCAATCCCTTGGTCATGTAAATGCCTACATTAGCGGTAAAAACTCATTGCTAAATATTACCTTTCTTTTGATGAGTGTGTTACGTGATAGGACGAAATAAATAATATATTTGTAATTAAATTTAACTACGTGATCAGATTTGCTATATCTTTCATCAGCGCAATCAGCTGATAACTGATCTGTAGAGAGAAATGGCATTCTGCAGGGTTGATTTGCCTATACTGATGCATTGCTTATTTTTTTTTTAAATCTCTTTCTCTTTGTTGAACGGCTTCAAATAACCAACAGAAGGGAAGAACTATATATGTTGATATAGTATTTTGCTTATTTATTTAATAACTTATTTGTGAGGGTTTTATTCCGACCTTTTTGTTTTTGTGTTTTTGAAGCTTATGCACAGTTTAACATTTATCAGGAGAATTTTTTCTATCTACCCACCTATCTGTTTAGTTTTCTTACTACTGCAATAACGGTAAAAATCCAGTGTAAACAGGTTGCTTTGCTACTTTGCTTTTTACTATATTTATCTTTTTTACCATGGACTGAATACGGTATATAAAATATCTGAATACAACTTGGTTTGAATAAATTGGTTAAAAAGTCACATTTGACAGGGGTTTTGAATTACAGAATGTATTTATGGGCGAGTTTAGAATCCAGACAGAGTTTTCAAAGTAGAGAGGATGAGTTTTACTATGATGATGTCTTGCACTGTCCAAGCAGCTCTGATTGGCAGGTGAGCAGCAATATGAATACTGAACTACCAACGAACAGCAGGATTGCAGCGTTTTATTTAGGGCCCTGTCACACCGATTTAGACAGCGTATGTCCGACGTCCCATAATCTTCTAAAATGCTGGCATACACTAAGGTTTCTATGTATTTTTTCTATTTTGGGCTAATACAAAGCGTATTCATAATGAGTCCAGAAGTTATGTCCAACGACAGCCTAACGTATGCATAATGCACGGCAGCGCAATGCCCTTGACCATTACGAAGCATCAGTTAAAGCTGCTACCCTGAGAAGCAGCAATTACCCCCCCCCCAAAAAAAAAAAAAAACTTTGCCAGTACGCCATTATGCAGTAGCTGTAAGTTAGAAACACGTTCAGTGGTCGTCTTGAAAATGTCCAATACGTTGATATGCCTGGGAGATAAGTTCTTGATAAGTTACGCATAAGTTATGCACAGTTTTGGATAAGCTGGACACCATGTCTTATGAGTAATGTACACTCAACGTATATCAATGATCAGATAACTTACCTGTAACTTATGGCCCACGTATGGCATACACTGACATGTCGACGCATGTCAACGTTTGCCAGCATGCTTAAGCGTACTTCAGCATGCTCATAACTTATACAAAACTGATACAATCCAATGTGTGCCAGCAATGTTGGCAGATTTTTCGTACGTCAGGCATACGCTGGTTTCACTGTATGTGCAAATGTTTGGTGTGCCTCCTTTATTCCAGCATCAACGTGCATTTCCTACCTTGAGCTGAACTTAAGTTGAAACTTAGATCTCAAGGTTGTAAATGTGACAGTTACATGAGAAAAAGGAGTTGTGCGGTGGAGATGCAAGTCTGATTTTGTGTTGGGAGACAGCAGCAATCAGAAAGGGGTGGCTACAAGCAGAAGGGGGCGGTAGTATGCAGAAGGGAGTTGGTGGGACAAATAATTCTGGTAGAGGGAGGGAGAAACTTCAAATCCTGGTAATTCTAGTGTTAAGAGTTTTTTAATTTGGATTAATTTGGACTTTAAAGTAGCAGTACAGTACAGAGTAAAGCCCCATTACACTTACCTTTTGAAACTATGACAAGAATGGTTTAAATGCGGTAACCAAAAATAACTGTTGAGTGTAAATGGAACACAACTGAACTGGAACATGCCAGACCCAAATGAACTGAGCTAAACTGGTACTAGTTCAGCAGGGCTTGGCACGGTTCAGTTTTGGCTCGTTCTCTGATAACGAAGAGCATATGAGCAGACTGTGTCCTCTCCTATTTACAATCAGCTGACTCATTCTTCTTCTCAGCCTATTAACAATAAATGGCATCAAAAGAGTGCAGTGCGACCGAGGCTCTCATTTAAATTTGGTGGAGGACGCTATCCAGGCAGATAAGTTCTGTTATGAGCATGGCCATTTTTGTTTGGTTAATTCCTGCCTTGAAAGCTGTAGTATCTTGGACCGCCAATAGGAGGTGAGGAACCGTGATATCGGGATGCGTAAATGGTCGTGAGAACCAACCTCAGCACTGTTAACTGATCCAAGCTTGGTCCAAACTCTGCACGGATCGATTTCAGAGGGGGAGTGTAAATGGGGCATTAAGTTATGAAAACAGAACAGTAGTAAAAATAAAACCATTAAAAAAAGAACACAAAACAGGCCTGATTTAGGAGAAAGTTTCAGATTCTAGTGTTTGATCTAAATGGTTCTTATTTATTTCCATGCTTTAGGTTAAATGATGCTCCAGTAAGGGGCTATGAGGAGGATGTGGGGAACAAGACCACCATGAGGTTCTTTTACCCAGAGTCCGCCTCCTACAACCCAACACTGCACAATGACCCAGACACACTCATGGTTCTGGTGCCTTTTAAACAGCAAGACCTGCGCTGGCTTAAAGAGATCATCTATAATGAGAAGAGGGTAAGGGGCGTGTGTGTGAGCAGGAACACACTCCCACACTCACATCTAAGCTCTGTGTTTCTCCTCTGTCTCAATCAAACACATTCTGTTTAGGTTTCCTTTCTAGCTAATGTCAGTCATCCATATTCGGAACAAGTACTTAGTAGGGTAAACTTGGGCAAAGCCACTGCTGTTCAGAGTTAAATGCTTTTTCCATTGCAAACATCCTTCACTCTGTTGCTCCTGGCATCTCCGGGCTCTTACCACTAGTAGTTGAAGGGTCATTACCTGCTAATTTGCACGTTGATTCAGTGGCATGCAGACATGAGGGATACAGAGCTTCCACTCAAGCTCAGCTTGCCTAAATCAAATGCTTTTACCAAGTGGAGAGATGTCCTTTGCTAATGCATCTCTATTGCTTTCACCTTCATAACACCTTCTCTCTTTCCCCCTTTGTCTCTTTCTGCCTTTAAGGTCAGGAGAGGCTTCTGGAGGCCTCCGCCTCAATTCTGGTTGGGTGATGTCAGTAAAATCCGAGTGCTGGACCCTCATTTTCTGCAAAAGACGGCAGATAAACTTCTCAAGATTAGATCACAAAAGGGGAAACGGGTGAGGAATTACTTTGATCTAAATACAAAAAAAAATATCATACTATTGTTATGGAAACAATGTGTTTAGAACAAGAACCTTAAATAAAAGTATTTAAGGTATTATTAATATAACATATAGTGTTTGTGCATTCATAATTGACACCTGTATGCAACATAATGACCTCCTGACGCCTCCAAAGCATTAGTAAAAGTGGACTGTAAGGAATCTTGAGTCGCAGCCAGTGGATTAGCATTCCTTTTGAAGCAGGTTTTTATTTTTTTAAATCAATATTAAACTAATAAACATTATATCGAGCAGCCGAAAGTCACGATATATTGCCAAATCGATTTTTGTTCCACACCCCTTCTGGAAACCAAGTTCAGGGTAAAGAATTTAAAACAATAGGAAGCAGATAAAATGTCTTTTTCCCAGTGTTTTAAGTTTGCATTGAATTCAAGACAGCAGCTCTATTGTCTTTGAGTCTTTCTGGACTTTATTCCAAACAGAGGGGGAAGCATTTTTAAAGCCTCTTTTCAAAAGCTCAGTTGTAACTCTGATAACAGTCAGGTGGTTAAATCTTGAGAGCTCAGTCATGTGGGAGTTCTTGCTCAGCTGTAACCTTAACTCCAGTTTTCCCACAGGAACTTCTCTCTCTTTGTTTCTTGTCCTTGTTATTTAGTTTCCCTCCTGCTCATCACAGTTTCCCACATGAATGTTAAGAAGGTCGGATGGATGAACCACAGATTAGCTGTAGTTCCTTTCAGCTATTTGTCTTGAAAGTTTCTGTAATATGATCATTAAAAACATGTAACTTGAAATTCAGCTTTTTATATTTTAAAAGTTTTTACAGGTTTTGTAATTATGATTTCAGTAAAACATGAAGATTAGCTTCTGCTTTCAATTAGTGCCTATTGCGTTTGGAGCCACACAGCAGCCCCTGGCTAAATGGGTTTAAAAGCCAAAGTTTTGTATAAATTTCAACCAGATGCTTGCATTTGTAGAGGTAATTTTCCTTCTTTACAAAACTATGTATTGTTTTGGGTGAAACGTAACCGTATTTATGTGCAAGATGATTCGATCGGCTAAAACAAAACAAACTTAAATGGAAACATACTGCGTAAAGTTAAAAGGGCCAACTGCTGTTTCAGTAACAATGTGAGAGATTTAATTGAACAATTCTGTGTTTTAAGGCCTGATATCATTACACATGTTTGGAATTAAATCTATTATTTTTGTTCTGCATATTCCCTTTATTTTGGGACGGCGAGGGGGGCGGGATTATTTTTTGCATTCATAGAAATGCAACCTGTCAGAGCATGAGAAAAGAGAGGAGTGGAAAGACAGGAATCCTAGAGGCAGTCGGCCGGGCGGGCTGACCCAACATGAGCTCTGCACATGCTGTAGAGAAAGCAATTTGGACAGGAAGTATAAGTTAAAGATGAGCTCTAAAAGTGTTTCAGCAGAACGGCTTTGCACTTTCTGTGCATGTTCTGTTTGACCCATGCGGATCTGGCTGCACTGGTTACTTCTCGTCATGGAGGACGAATGGTTTTGCTCTCAGAGTGCTGCTTATCCCCTCCAGGCGACCGTGAGGGCAATGGCCCATTAGGGGGTACTCCGAAGGCTGTTGATTAACAGACGGAAGAAAGTTTTGCTGTAACTCACACATTGTTGTTTTCCTGATCCTTCCATTGGCTTCCATGTTTTTCTTAGGATACAGTTAACTTTCTTCATAATAAAGAGACAAGTGTTTTTTTAGGCTTGTGATGTTTGAGTATTTGTTTTTATTTTTGTGTTGCATGCTTTTTTGTTCCTGGTTTTAAAAATACTCCTAACATAGGTTTTAATGGAAAGAAGATTTTTAAAGCTGAAAAAAAGGTAAAATCTCCCTACAGATAAAAAAAAAAGGCTAAATAATGCAGACAAATTCAGGACCATACAGAGATACTCAAACTAAAGGAAAATAACCATTGTGTACAGGGTTCCCACAGGTCCTTAAAAAGTCTTAAAAGGCATTGAATCTTCAAAATAAAACTAAGGCCTTAATTGGTATTAAAATGTCTTAAATCAGTCTTTCGTAGGTCTTAATTTTCAAAACATCATAAATAGGATTATTTTTATTACGGTTTATTTTTGTAATCTAAATAAAATGTTAAAATTGACTTTTTTTTTTTTTTAAATAACGGCTCGCCAATATTGGTTTGGTCCCGATAGAAGAACCAATAAAAGTGTTGTTGCGGCCAGGACATTTAAAACAAAGTTTGTGAAATCAGTTAAATAATTGTTAAAATATATCTGTCATTTGTGTGTTTTTAGCTTTCTTCCTGTATGGGAAGCTTTTACAAAATTTTAAACATTTGTACACTTGTTTATGTTAAAATAAACCTTTGGGTTAAGTTGTCGCAAGCGGATTTCTTCTTGTGTTTCTTGTAAATTTGGTCTTAAATATTTATTTCAAGTGGCGTTAAAAAGTCTTGAATTTAACTTGCCTTATGCTGTAAGAACCCTGGTGTAGTGGGTTATCAAAAATGTTTCTTCATCAACATTTTGTGCGAAACAAAACTCTTGTTTTGAAACAGAAACCATTCCATGGATATTTATTGTTGAATTTCCCACAAAGTTAAAGTGACCATAGGTTTGCTGCTGACATCTTTCCCCTTTTCCTATTTAAGACTTTGCAGTTTTTGTTGTTTAAATGAGATAGAATCCTCCAATAAAATGTAGTCCTTCAGGGCAATGCTGCTGCTGCTCCCTTTTTTTTAGGGCCTTTTTTTCATCTTGCATGAAAGTTAAAAATAAACACCCCCTTAAGCAGACATGTTTTGATTCATGTATTCTTTAGAGACTGGGGTAAGTTTAGACTGGGAAGCATGGTCTTGAGTTCAACAATCTTTATTTTTAAGAGTTAAAACTGAGATAAAATGGTTAACTTAGTGGATTGCTCAACAATGTGGTCATAGTTTTTCGTTATTGTTGTCGTTCTGCAGTTTTAGTGTCTCTTACATTTATTGTGATTGCGACACTTCTTTCCACTGCTGTGGAGTGCATTTTAGCTTCTCTTTTTATTTATTTTCTCAACATAATGTTTAGCTCTTTACTTCTGTAAGTCCTTTATGTTTTTCCCAATTTGTGATTCATCACAGTTTAGATGGTTGATCTTTGCAGCACCACAACAATGAACAGAAAAATCTTGAAGCTTTTCTGGAGCTAGAAGTTGGTTCATTTTGAAGTAGTTTAATCGGATGCCCATTTTACATAACAAAATATGTATTTATAAAAAAAGAGCTGCAGGATTCCTCATTCAAAATATACAACATTTTTGACTCGGCCAAACTTTTGCTTGTCATTCTGTCCGGTGTGCAGATTAGAAAATGTTAGAAATTATAACTAAAAGGACATGCAGCTAGAAATTTTTTTCTGTCTATGGGTTTGCCTTTAAAAAAATATAAAAGTTGCTGAAAAGTAACAACTGGAAAAACTGCTGCCAACGTCAGGGGTAATTTGGATTCAAAATTGAGTTTATCAAGTCTAAATCACTTGTACACAGCTGCCGTTTAACAGCAGTAACTGCAGAGGGTCGTTAGCGATCTGATATTTGAGAGTCCCTCCTACCCAGGATCTGTTTTAAAGCCTCTGCAGGAACTGGACTGAACATTGACAGATGCTCCTCGCCCCCTTATCTGTGAAGCTCGGGATCTGCTGCCTTTGGGCAAACAGTATTGCAACATTAAACCCAGAACTATCTGCATGTTAAACATTGCAATAATTCTTCATTCCTATCTACTGCAGATCTTTAAGAAACAATAAGGTTAAAGATTACATAATTCAGCTTGTTTACGTCAACATGTTTATATTTTTTTTTGCTGCCCATTGGGAGTGAAATGGTTCCTATGCTGGAGGCGGCAGTAAGCTAATCTTAGATAAGGCTGCCCTGCCCTGACATCCACTTATCTCCTCAGCCAGTTACTTCCATTATGTTGTCTTGTCTGTACCGACCCTCCCGCCAGTCGGGGATCATGCTTCATCTTAAATATAAACATAAACCCATACAAGTCAGTTTACCAAGGCAATGTATGATTAACCAGACTGACTAAAATACAATATTTATCTTTTGAGCAATTTAAAAATTTTTTTTTTTTTTTTTTTTTTTTTTTTTGCTGCATTGAAAAATAAAAGTAATAAAAAAAATAAACTAAGGCCAAAAAAGTATAGTTACCTGCCCATTTTAGGACTAGAAAAAAAATTCAAAATATTTAAAAGGATATGCAGAAAAATACAAACGTTTCAGCTTACAAAAAACAAGCTAAGATGATATCTCCATTTCTGTCTGAACGCCAGCATATTTCTTAGTGTAGATGGTGTGTTCACTTAGATGTGTAGTGTTTTTTTTAGTGCTGTCAAAATTATCGCGTTATTAACGCGTTAACGCGAGGCCATTTTAACGGCGATAATTTTTTTAACGTGAGATTAACGCTATGTGGTTTTATGGTACAATTTTCCAAGTACATCCCGCTGCAGCCTGCGGGAAGGCGGGGCTATTTTCCCCCAGTCTATGCATTTCTCATAGGCTTCAAGAGCGGAGCTCCTCAAGGAAAAAAGACGCTGATACACTGGGTGACGCTAGTGCCTTTTCTTTAAGCCCCACCACCAACAAACAAGTTGAGTGTCTGGTAACTAGTAGCAACCTGAAATACGCTGAGAAAACAGATTACTGAGGTGAAATGGAATCTGCTACGGCACTCTTGTCGGTATCGTGTGTGTGTGTGGGTGGGTGTGTCTGTGTGTGGGTGAGTGGGTGTGTGTGTGTTCTCATTTTTGTTAAGAGGCTGAAAAGTAACTTTCTAGAGCATAGACTACCTTCATCTAGTGATGTCGGTCTATTGATTTTGATGTATTGATTGAAAATTGTTCATTATTATCTTGGTTAATTAACATCTAATGTTAACTCTACTAAATTTTATAGCAGTAGGGTAAAATGCTTGTCTTTGTTCAAAAGACTGTATTAACTGTAAAGACTGTCTTTTACATCAGCCTGTTTTCAGGGCCTTTTTTTTTGGCTACATATTTGTTATTTTTTGCTACATGCCTCCCCATCTTCTTGCCATATGTTTCTATGGCATAAATCAGTATCTGTGACCTGTTTTCATTTAAAAAAAAGAACATTGGCACAAACCTAGCCTGTATGTATTTTTTTGTATGTCATCGAGAGTATTTAAATGATTTTCAATCAGGAAAAAAAATGTGCGATTAAAATGCGATTAATCGCGAGTTAACTCAGGCATTGATGCGATTAATCGATTGACAGCACTAGTTTTTTTTTTTCCAGTTTGACAGTTGATCCCCGATCTGTGGATCTCTATTTAATGCTCTCCTTGTCCGGTTGGTCATTTTAGGTTATGCTTTTATGGATTTTGCAGTTGTGCCACGCTTTCTCCATTCTCAGATGATTAAACTGAAAAGTGTTTTAGGAGATTTGTAAATATTGGAAAGTTTCCTTTATTTTTTTATAACTTAACCCTGCCTTAACCTCCTCCACATCTTTCTCTTTCAACTCTCTTCTATGCTGCTTGTTCTTGATAATACTTCCAATAGTGCAACTGAATTTGTCTTTTTAAACTACACAGTTAAACTGAAGGCTGTCTGTTGCCCTAGATTTTATTAAATTAACCAATGACATACATAACATATATAATAACTTATTCATCTTTTTCCTTCTACTTCACAGTTTAGCTCTCCTCTCTTCTGCTTTGTCAGATAAAATGTTGCAAAAACTCACTGACATTTCGTTAGCTATGTGAAAAATTTAAGGGTTGTTAACCTTTATGTTTGTCTAAATTACCACTATAAAACATTTAATGAGGTTAAGCTTCAGCCTCAGTTGTTTCTACCAGAAAGTGAATTTCTTTAGACCGGTCTTTGGTTTGCATATTGAATCATTTATTTTTAAGTAGAGTAAACACATCCTGCTATGTTGAAACAGTCAGCATTCTGTCCAAAATCCTCCCAGCAGTTAAGCAGAAAACACCCAACTGGGTGGTTTAATAAGCATGTTGTTTCTGTGTTGTAATGTGTGACAGTCATGTGTTAAGTTCTGCATGTGGTAATGTGTATAATCTGAACTAGAATCAGTTAGACTGTTCAGCTACTGATACATAATAAACAACATTTTTGCATTTAAAAGCTGTTGCTGATAAACATGAAAAAAAAGAAAATGTAGCCTACTACAAAAGCAATAAGTCTTGACGTCTCTCTGCTACCATCTAGTGGTCTGTAGGAGTAAATACTCAAATCATGCTTGAAATAAAGACACATGAGAAGGAAGGCTTTTAAGGCAATTTGACCTTTGCTGAAGATGTTTTTAAAAAAGAAAAAAAAAATCTTCTTTCCTGAATACTGCTTCTTAGAATCACGTATATATATATAAAAAAAAAAAAATCATACAAACATGTAGGATCTTTTTCAGTGACTGTTTTTCATCAGCTATGTCTTTCCCTCCCTCCCCCCTTTGCTACAGATTTCTGTGCACCCCACCACGGGCATCCTTGCTGTCTTTGTTGCACTCAACTACTGTGACATTGTTCACATCGCTGGTTTTGGGTATCCCACTTCACAGAATGTGCGACAGCCCATCCACTACTATGGATACGACACTATGAAATCCATGAAGGTGGGCGATTGTCAAGGTTTTTTAAAGGTCTTCTGTGCCCCTCTCTCTCTGTCTCTCTGAACTAATGCGATTTTCTGTGTGCGTTGCAGAATTCTTACCATGATGTTAATATTGAAGCCAAAGCCTTAAAACGACTGGAGGATTTAGGAGCCATTTTTTACCTGCACCCACATTTATGATGCAAAGCTCTTTTCCTTTAAAGTCCAATTTCTGATCCCAGCATTAATTGTGGGAATAAGTCCTCTCATTCTAATTTGACTAAGTGCCTTTTGCATTCGGATTAAATACTTTGCACATCAAATCTTTCTAAGGTTACTTGACTGTGAAGTTTCACTCTGGTATTTCAGCTCAGCATTTTTCAGACTTTTTTTTCATATCTAATACAACCTTGCATGACAATCTTTAACTCTGGGAACAAATTATTTCTGTGGAGGAATCCCAGAAAGTGGCCTCATAATTAGATGCAATCTTTCAAAGCCTTGCAATAAAATACATTTGTTCAAGCAGTATTGTTTGGTTTTGCTCTTAGTCTCTCTAAGGTTTGGGACTAATATTCAGGTCTGTCATCCATCCTTTTGATAGAAAAAAATATCCACAAAAATATCACATTTACTTGTGTTGTTTCATGGTTGAGGAATACTTGCTGAATTCTGCTATCATTTAATCGTTTAATTTATTTGTCCATTCTGTTAAACTGGATATTTTTGTACGTTTAAATAAATGCATAATTAAAATCTTGATCAAAGTGAGTTGCTCTGCTTTTGATTTGTGATAGTATTAGTGTTTGTTGTTCAGGAAAACGACCACAGCAAATGAGGATGCACTGAACAGGTATGTCTTAAATGTGTGATATTGCTTTTTACCACTAGATGGCACAGATGCTCTTTTTACATTCTTCTTTAAAACAGCAGACACTCTACTGCACTGCGCATGGTGCAGTCATGCAGCAGCATGTGTTGTAAAAACAGCAAACCAAACACTAATAAAAGTTTAAAAGACTATTGGGATACCTTTTCCTGCAGGCCTCTCCAGAGTAGAAGAATTTGGCTCCAGAGCCCAGGCTGTCCCTTGTGGTGAGCCTGAATATTTCTAGTCAGAATTGCTCAACCTATTGCACAAACCCAGGTTCTGATTCCAGTTAGAATACAATTTCATGTCCACTGGGTCAGTTTAGTGTCTGGGGACCAGGCCTTTGCCTTAGTCTACTGCATCCTCTTTGCGCCCTGGTCTAAGCAGACCCTCACCACGGTCTGTCATGGTTGCCCTCTGCCAGTGGTGGGGCCACTAGGGGGTGGCCTCACCACTTGTTCCTTGCACCCGGCCGGGTCCCATAAGGAATAACCTGACCCTGCTTGCTGATGAACCCCCAGGGTAAGGTCCAAGCTCTACTCCACCGGCCAACAATGAAAGTTTGATTTCTCATTAAGGCTGTAGAGCCACTCTATGCCTGATCCTTCAACCAGAACATGTTTGCCTTATAAGAACAAAAAAAGATATTTAAGCCCCAGACGACAAAACCTCTGGGATCATCCAAGGACTGAAAAACCTTGGGTGCAAATGAGTTTTTGTATGGACAGTTGCAAAGAGTCTTAAAGGAATAGTACACCCAAAACATGATTAGCCTTCATTTTCTACTCACCCCCATGCTGAACAACACTCTGGAGTACTTTTTTGATATCTCAAATGCATCTGGAGATCTGGGAGGCTTCTTGCTGTCTGCTGACATTCAAATAATGGAGGTCTATGGGGCCCGAGACAGAAAGGTCCATAAAAGTCCACAAAAAACGTGTCAATATTCCTTCATACTGCTCGTCCAATGTATTCCAAGTGTCCTGAGTGGGTAGCATCCAGAATTTACTCGAAACGAAGTCATTTAGAATGTTTTTAGAGCATAAACAGTAGTGTATAGGATTTCCTGAAAGCACGCACATGCACGCTCACGACGCTACGGAAGCCGGCAGACCAAGCCAGATGAAAGTGCGCATTCAGCGTCTGCTCTGCCAATAATGCAAGCGTAGAAGAAGAAATGTGCTGTTTACCTGTGCAAAGAAAGAAACAACGAAAGAAAAATGTCTGAGGACTTCAGTGTTGAGGAAGAGCATGAGTTCTTTGCCGAGCTGAATGCGCTGGTTTGGTCTGCCGGCTTCCGTAGCGTCGTGAGCGCGCAGGCTCGCGCTTTCAGGAAATCCTATACACTACTGTTTATGCTCTAAAAACATTCTAAATGACTTCGTTTCAAATAAATTCTGGATGCTACCCACTCAGGACACTTGGAATACATTGGAAGAGCAGTATGGAGGAATATTGACACGTTTTTTGTGGACTTTTATGGACCTTTCTGTCTCGGTCACCATAGACCTCCATTATTTGAATGTCAGCAGACAGCAAGAAGCCTCCCAGATCTCCAGATGCATTTGAGATATCAAAAAAGTACTCCAGAGTGTTGTTCAGCATGGGGGTGAGTAGAAAATGAAGGCTAATCATGTTTTGGGTGTACTATTCCTTTAAGTAGAAGAAAGTCACAGTTTAGAAATAGCCCCTGGTCTCAATATCTTCACAAAAAATGTTTGGTTGAGCTAAATGTGACTCAACAAGTCAACCTACAAACGTGACTGAGTCTCAATAGGTCTGTCTGTGATGAACAGGATAATGTTTCAGCAATCTGTTGCATAAGGCTTGCTCAAAATATGTTACATAAGCCACCCAGTTTATCAAGCAATTCTACCAAATGGAAAGAAAAAGGATCTAAGCTACTAAATTTGAAGAATGTAATGAAAACAAGATATAAATTTTTTTTTTCTAGTTTCTCAACGTCATAGTACTAGTGTTAGCTGACTGACAAAGGGAAATGTAATATGATTTCATCCAAGAGGGAACTTTTTTAATTTCTTTTTTCATATATGTATCTAAATACCTGGTTTCACATGTATGCTTTTTGTTGCACTGATTCACTGTTCTGGTCACAGGTTATTTTCAGGGATTTTAGCAGATTTTAAACCGGCTATTTGTGTGTTTTTTGAGTTATGAAAGCCAAAATAAGGATCTGAAATGTTTCCGCCTAATGTCTGTAGGAAACTTATATTTACCCTCATTCAAGCTTCAAGATTTCTTCAGCATGGAAGGATCCTTGTCAGCCTAAAGGAGGAAAGTCATTAGAGTAGAAGACATTAAAAACAAAATGTTATTAGTGTTAAATATCCTCAAACTCCTTCCCAAGACTTCTGGTCTATTTTATTTATTTTAGCTGTAACTTTATTTTTTAATTATATGTGGTAAATAGTGGATTTTCCACTGGCTACCAAATAAAACAACCAAATTCTATTATACCTGAATCCAGACATCCAGAGTCATTAAACTACGGTTGCTAATGTTGGAGAGATAGCAAGATGGGAAAGCGGCACTACCCCTTAAGTGACATCTGATTTTTTTGGGGTAAATTTTTCTGAATACATACCTGTACACTTTAATGAACCAAATAAATGTTTAAGAGATTTATTGTCAATGATTGTAGGTCATAAATGCTGCAGGATGAAGGAAATTATTGATTTTACATATTATAGCCTGCCACATATATTTAAATCCACAGGCTCTCTGAATATTATATATTTATTTCTCAATGCTTATCTCACAAAAGCAAGGGTTATATGAAGGAATGCTTGGTTATAGAACTGCTTTAGTTTACCTTATGTGTCGCTAATATCCTCCTGTTATATAATGACTATGTATTCAGAATTTTATTTTATTTTTCCTACAATTTCTACACCTCTAATGTTGGAAATTTCTTACAGCAGATTTATGCATCTTTTTCTCAAACTGGAGGATTTTTTATGCTGGTAGCCTCTTGGAAGCCTGCTGATGGCCAAACTGGACTAAGAAACTAAGATCTAAACTGAGGGAATCATAATAGTTTGATTGTTGTGTTGATCTGCAAAAGTTTTTATTCATTTAATTTTTTTCTGTGGGGGGTGGTGTTGAAGTATTCAGCACTTTGGTCCCTTTTTCTGGTCCAGCCTGTCTCTATTACTTAAGAAGGAGTCATTTTAACATTTTTCCTTTTGCTAGGCAAGTTTATTGAAATAATTATAATATTTAAAGTCTTTCACATGGAAAGGAAACAGGCAAACGTATATAACAGCAGCACTAAAGTGAACACTAAAGTCAAAATCGTAACACAAGGAAAATGAGGAACAACAACAAACATCTAAAAATATCAATAAGATCAAGATCAATTTAAATAAAACTTAAACTCAGTTCTTCTGCATTTCCCCTCCATCTACTGGAAGCTTGTTTAAAAAAATTGGAGCATAAGAACCGTATGTGTATTCTCCTTCTACATGATTTCTGGGGATGCGGAGCAGATTTAAACCCACTTCAGTCTCTAGTTAGTTCTAGTTCTAGCCTAATTTCACCAGGTTCAGGTTTGGTCCAGAGAGCCAGGTTTGGTGCTTTTCATGGGGGGCACAGAACAAAATAATAAAACACAAAGTCAGGGTTACAGTTCCTCATTATATGTAAAGTGAACAAAAAGCAGCTCATGGCTCTTAAGACCCTGATCCAGCAAATAAAGACTAAATTTGTCCAAATGACCAATCAGTTACAGTTTCTATGCCAAAGCATATCATCATGTAAAACAGATTTGGTCTTTAGTAGAGGGGCCATACCAGTGGCCCCTGTCTAGAATCACCCATGAAGACAAAGAAGTTAATTTACATCAAATTATCAAAGATCCAACTTAGTCCAAATATAACCCATCTTATTCCAACACATTCCAATCATTTAAGTAATATAGTTTAACTTAATCCTAATTTTAAAACATTACAGAAATGCAATAGATCTTATACTAACATTAAGTAATTCAGTTCAAAGCCCTTTTCCTCCTGGGTCAGCATGTGAGGATTACTTAACTAAGAGAAGAACAGCTTTGAACAATGCAACTCAAATGGGAATAGAAGAAAAAAATACTATTTTGTAAAGAAGTTATTTTAGTAGCAATTACTTTCTCTTTATTTTTTATCTGCTACCATCTAGTGGCCAGATAAAAAAAATACTTGTGACTAAGTTCAACAGAGAAAAAGCATGCAGCTTTTTTAAGAGACACATAATCCTTTAGGAAGTGCTAATGATGGATTGGTAATTCTTTTTCTCCTTGAGGATTTTTTATCAGCAGTGATGGTAGGATTGTAATTTGTCATGATGTTCCAACTTTTGCAACAGATTTCTATAGATTATTTGTTGTCTTTGCTCAGCTAGTGTAAATTAGTTTACATTAAGTAGTTTACATTGTTGGATTTTGAAATCACAGTTCATCCGCAATTATAGATGCAACACTATGAAATCCATGCAGGTGGACGGTGGTCATGGTCTTGTTTTATAAATACTTTCCCTATACCATCTCTAGGGTTTTCCAGATTAACTACCATGACCTCAAACATGAAGCAAAAGCCTTAAAAAGACGACCGTGTTCAGGAGCCATTCTTTACTTCCGCCAACATTTATGATGCAAATGTTGTAGTTTTATTTAAAATAGCATTTTATCACTAAGCTTGATTGCATCGGAAATCATGACTTACACATTAAATCCTGTCTAGATGGCATGGTTGTTTGTAACTTCACTGCAGCTCTGTAGCTGAACATTTTACAGATTCTTCAAAAATCGATATACTACAGTAGAATCCTAGATCACAGTATTTGATCTGGAAAACCAATTATTTGTTGTTGTTTTTTGTCTGAGCCTAAAAGTGGCATTTTTATGTGGTTTTGTGAGTGGAAAAATAACTTGCTCAGCAATATTATTGGGAAAAAAAAATCTTTGTGATTCATTCATCCGTGGATTTTATGTGTATCTGCCAGCAGTACATCTATAGTTATTGTTTGGGATTTTTTTTTTCTTCCCAGAAGTACATCAATTTTAGATCAATGTTCTCTTTTTTATTTCTACTGAAAATAAAAAAGAGGCTTTCAGTAGAAAGGCATGTTTAGTTCTGCATGGATTTTACATTCCATATACTTCATACTTTGAAATGAAAGTAAACATCTCACAATTTTAGATTCATTATGCTTTTTATTGCATTTCTGTTAAAAGTACAAGATATTTCTTTGCTCATTTGTGACAATTTGTTTAATTTTTTTGTTTTTATTTAGAAACACATCACCATTTGATAATCATAGATGTACTAAACTACTGTATCTGCATTTCTAATTAAAGATGGCAAAGAGGGATTTCCATTCTTTCACTTGTGATGTTTAATCTTAGAATTAATTAAAATGAAGAAACATTTATTTGAAATGGATATTAAATGAAGTCCTACCACTAGATGGCGCAGAGACTCTTTGCATGTATGACATAAAGCAGAGATCCTGCTGCACTGCAGTCATGCAGCAGTACCTATAATGCGCCTGGGGTGGTAGGATCAGTAAAACAAGCCATACTAGTTGTGCAAAGGAAACTTGTTAACAGCTGACATGTAAAAGCATTTGAACATGTTAGATAATTATTTAAATCTAGAACCCATTTTTATAGACATAAGTTGTGTGTGTATTTTACTTCTCTAATGGGGTTAAGATAAACAGTTGGTGATGCATTTAGTATCTTTAAATGTAGCTTTTCAATGTATAGTACAATATTGGCTAGTAACATAAGTTCTGCTTCAGCATCACTTGTACAGCGCCAGCAGAATGACACCCAGAATACTTTGATGGCACGTTTTATTCAGGCGCCAATGTCCTCTGCTGTCATATAGAACATGGAGTTGGTGACGTGGTGTTTTGAGCAATGATACATATTTTTCACCAAACATATGTTCTGTGTGCTCTAAGTTTGCATGTTTTGCCTGCATATTGGTAGACTATAGCAACGCAACTATAGCACTGCAGCTAGAGCCAAAGGCTAGTGAAACCTGGGCCATTTTTGCTTGTAGACAGAGAGAAAAAAGTGCAATTATCTGTGATGTGAATGTGATCAATTAACTGTGATAAAGGGATACTAGACACATGAATCTTTGCCATTTTATAAATAAGCTTGTCTCCATTTATTTGATATCAGCAATATAAACTTGGCACTGCAATATCTTTTTATGCTTTTCTTTTGTTACCTTTACACTTCAGCACCAGGAGGTTGGACAGTACAGAGAATCAACGTCTGGAGATAAAAATCCAAATCGTAAATTTAAAAAAAAATTGCCGCTGCTACAAATTTTTTTTTGTCTATGATGTAGTAAGAACCCTTCGCCCAAAAAACATAAAAAAGGGGGGAAATGTGTTTTTCACAGTGTTGGTAAATAACAATCTTTTCTTTGTTTTTATTATATAAACAGTCATGTTGTTAACGATTTAAGAATGTTATAGAATGTTTTGCTATTTAGTAAATGAAACATTAACATGGGTGTTGAATTTATTAATTCTTTACCATTTTATATACTTATTTACTTAGTTACTCTCTACTTGAGGACATGTTTGTGTGGGGTAAAAATGTGCTCTTTTGACCCTTGGGGGAAGAAGTAACTCATGTCTGCAGAATGCACAAAGGGGATCATGTCCTAGCTAGAAGCTGTGTGACTAATTTTGATTGGACAGTGGAAGGTAAGCCTTATGAGCAGGAGACTGTATCACATGCAATGTGCTGTAACAATGCAATATCCTGTGAAAATTTGACCTCACCACGATTGCATGAAATCAAAAGGCCTGCAAGAAGATCTACAGTTGGAGTCAAGCTAAGAGACTTCAGTGCACCATGTTCGCTCCTCACTTGCAAAAACTGTGTCTATGTCTGTCTAGTTTTTCTCTTTATAGGTTAAGAAATTAAATAAAGCCATCAGTGGGTGCGTTCTAAATTCATATTTATTAATTTTAGAGCCAGTGGATCAGAGACCACAATAACTTGCACAATAAATTGCCTGTTTAAGCACCTTTTGTACTTTTCCACATTTCCCAAATCTTTTTACTATGTTGCTCTAATCTGTAAAGTAAAAAAAAAAATGTATGACAGTTTGTGGTGGCAAGTGCAAAATGGAAAGTATGTGTGACAAAATGCAAAACAGTATTTTTGCAAGGCAATTTATAACCTACCTTTTTTAGTTTTGATTCTTAATCTGAATTTAGAAGCAGAATCTAAAATCTCATCATCAGCTAAGAAATCCTTGGATATGTGCTGAGATGGTGTTTCGGGATTATAAACCAATCAACCGTAAGTCACCTTCTGCTCATGTGATTAAATATTGAAGTAGTGCACATGATCAATCTCGCCTTCATTCTTCTGTCATGTGATAACCCACATACAACCTGCGTAGATACGCGCCTTATGAATTCATAAAATTATTTAGACTGCTCATAAATAAGTATTTTCCCAACAACACATGATGAGGAGGATCCAGTTCTCGTCACGCTCAGCGGGTTTTTAAGAGGGGATTACATAACTGAACAGGATTTATGTGAATCAATCTATGTTTATGGGACAACTTTGAATCAGGTCAGGTTTTTTTTTTTTTTACAGGAATCTATTGTAGTGTAAGCACACCTCTGAACCTGAAGCTTGTGTGTTTCAGAATACCGCACCTTTGTCTTCGTGCTTTTAACCACGGGATCTTCTGGGGAAAATTCCCATATTTTAGACTTAAAGTCGTTCCTCAGGGAAAACAAAGCTTTAACCTTGGTGCTCATCACACTCTCCTCTATTAACTGATCCCTGCATAAGCATAGTTATGGGAGAGATATGCAGCAGATCTAATGAGTCTGAAGCTGCTTTACACAATAACACTCATTCAAAATGCATAACTTAGCACTTTTAGCCAGACCCCCCTTAATGCCTCCATGACCCTGAAAGCATAAGCATGGAATTTAAAGAACAACAATATAATAGGAGTGTAGATTGTACATAATGAATGCTTAGCACTGTGTAAGCATAGTATAATGCTCTCAGAATCTGTACAAGTGATAGTTACTCTGAACACATCTTTCATTACACCATCTGCTCTGTGCACATCCTCCTCCGTCTGTCAATGCAACATCTTATTTCAAGGCTCTAAAGAAGTTGCCCAAATGTCGATTGCCGCTTCATCATCATATAAGTTACTGGAAATCTGAACAAAAACACAAAGCAGTGAATAATTGTGAAGATGCAGTAGAAAAACGTTTAGAATAGATCTTTGTTTTACACGTGTCAATCTGAATAGGTCGGCATATAATTTATCATTCCTTTTTTAATCTCTTATCTATATTGAACATCCAGTGCAAGTTACTGCCTAATAAAAGAGTCAATTTCTGCGTGGGAAATCGCAGCATAAATCAAGCTATTCTGTAAAGGCCTCAGAGGTTTGTTAGAGAACATTTATCAACAAACAGCATCACCAAAGGCTAAGGGACACAACAGCTCAGGAATGAAGTTGATTAGAAAGCTTAGGTTATAAAGCATTTAATCAACTCATGGAGAACTGCTCAATTCATTATCTGAAAATAGAAATAATTTTGCACAACAACTCTCCTAGCAAAATGGCTGTCCACCTCAACTGACAGACAAGAAGAGCAGTAATGAGAGAAACAGTAGACAGGAAACTTTTGGCTGCATTCCTCACATTTTTCCATTGTCAAAGCGATGAAAACTAGGGCCAGCTTAGTGTTTGCCACAAGTCATGCCAGAAACAAAGATCCGGTTAAATAAGAACTAAATATATAACGCTAGGTGAAAGTAAACCTAACCTAAATGCAAATAAATCACAACATTCCACCTGTGAAACAGGGCTGTGGCAGCATCATGCTTTTTTTCTAGATGAATTATTAATAATCCTGAAAGAAACCCTTTAGAGTCTGGAAACAATTCAGTCAGATCGCAGACACATTAGTTCAAATTTTTCTATCTAAGGAAACTCAGCTGGTTGCATCCAGTCATTGAATTTGCGGGATTAACTCCCCCTGGACGAGCAAGCAGAAAACAAAACACAAAGACTTGTTAATGGGATTGCAAAAAAAGCATGAATCCACAACATGATGACTCCGTTATATGGACTATTATTTTCTTTTCACAAATCAGATGCATTATGGTTTCTTTTTGCAACATAAAGAAATTTGAACAAAAAATAACTTGCACACTTTCAGAAATTGATACACTGTATTTAAGGTTGAATACCAAAATTTACTAGTTGTATGTTTTGTTAGTGTTGGACCAGAAATATCAGCAAATAAAACTGTTGTTATCTAACCTTAAAAAAAAAAAAAAAAAGATGATAAAATTAACGATGATACGAGTTTCCTCCTTTGACTCCCTGCCCTTGTGATGGCCGGCAAACAACTGCGCCGGCTTTCCCTTGTTCCGCATCATTGTAGAAAAATTAAACAGATGAAGACAAGCAATGCAGATTTGCGGCATGTCTGAGTGAAAAGGCTGGATTGTGTGGGAAGGTACAGTGTGTATCTGGCTACCTAGTGAGAAGGCATCTGGTCCGTCTTGCAGAATAACACCCCCACAGCCCAGAGAGCCACTGTGGGTCAGCTGCTTGTGCAAACACACTGTTTCCTGCGAAAATGAATAAGAATCAAGCAGGGTGAGTCAAACAAAACAAAACAAAACAAAACAAAAAGAAATAGAAGAGGCTTTTACTGGTTTGACGTTTTTCTGTTGTAAAACCCCATTTCCTGGCTTGCATGTGGGCCCTGCTTTTATACGATCATGGATTTCCTGTGTGATTTTTATTTGTTTCCTTCTTGATTCAGACAGGCTTTAATCAAAAAAGAAAAAAAAACCCTCACACACTGTCACTGTGACGCTGGAATAAAAAAACAAGTGACGTGATAACAGAAGAAACAATGAAATAATCTTTGAAAGTATGTAATCTGCTTTCTTTGTCTTTGAATAAATATATAAAAAATGTTAATGACATTTTCAGATATTTTTTTCCTTCTTATATTTTCTGAAGATAAATAGATTTTTGTATTGTGATTTGTATCATATTGAAGCACTGGATGTTTGATTTTTTTCATATAATTGAACAGTATGTCAGACTTATGTTGTTTGAAGATATTGACCAAAATGCACACTCATTAAAAAAATCTACAATTAGCTATTTTTTGTTTACAGCAGCTTCAAATCACAGTTGAACTATAACTAACTATATTTTCAGAAATTGCTTTTAGTTTAGGATCCCTGTAGTTCTTATTTGACAAGTCTTGAAATGATAGATTTTGTTCTGTAATGTTGTTAATTTGGTTTAAAGACCAAAGCCAATTTTATTATTGTTATATTTAATTATTTCATAATGTTTTTCAGAAATATCCTAAGGCACAAACTGTTCCCAATACAGAATGTCTTTACTTAAATATTATGGTCTGATATTTAAAAGGAATTATTGAAATAATTACAAACCTGCGAGCAATTTGGGTTTAAACTTTTTCATGCTTTCAGTCTGCTGATCATTATTTTATTAGCAAAATATGTAAAATGCTGGGTGGAGGATATACAAATCTAAGTACCTGCCACCTTCCCACTTTTTCATCAAGCCTGAAACTTATTGTAAGCACAGATTTTGCATAAGTATTTAGCATGATTTAGCAAAGTCAGGTGCAAACAAAGGAGGTAAGAAATTCAGCTTATCAACATTTTTTAATTGATATTTAATATTTTGAATTTAACCTTTGTTGTTTTTGTCTTTTTTATTTTACTTTTCAACTATTAATTAATGTAATTATTTTCTTGGTATCTGAGTGTGAAAATTTTTTTTATTTTTATATAATGTTTAGGTAGTTTAAAAAAATATTCCTCACTTTGTCTTAGGAGCTGCAGTCTATTCTTTTAAGTTTTTAGTGCTTTGATTTGTGGACTTAAAACCTGTATAAATACATCAGAACCTCCAGTTTTAAATTTGTCAACAGTGTTGCAAACATTTGAACTTGAAATACAAAGAGAAATGGCGTGCATGAAGAGGAAAAGAAAGGTCAACTCTTCTCAAGTGGCCTCGAGTCAATTGTGAAGTGGGAGATGTTGCATTCTGAGACACAGCTTCAGGACAGCTGATAATTTACCAAACTAAAAGCATGGTGTCTGTTAGTACTACAAACTGTTCCCTGGAACCTGCATCATACTGTAGATCTGTGCTCTCGGCACAGATCTGTGCTTACTTACTCTAAAGTGTGTCTTGTGCAGCATTGCGGCCGGCTATGGATGCAGCCTCTCAGTCAACTAACTGGTCTGTGATTATGGTCCTCACTGCCTCAAGTAATATAATAATTTGCAAAAATATTCTCCAGAAAAGTCCCAGTGTAGAGAGGAAGTTTGTCATCTGGACTCAAAGTTCACCAACATAAATTGATGCTGCTTAACATATGGTAATAAGTATCTGCACTCCTTTACAGACGTCTCTATGCATGCAGTGGTTTGACATAATGGTCTCTGACCATGAGTTCCAGGGATGGATGCTCAGGTGGTCAAAAAACAGCAAGCAGCACCCATGGGAGGACATGACATTCAGAAAGATGCAGGAAGTTTCAGCATAAAAAATTCCCTTTCATATTTTAAACTGTGGTGGTGATTGTCCCAATTTTGGATATAACTAAAAGTTAATTGATTTTTCTCTCAGCATCTGATGCTACCCCATTAGGAATGAATTCCAGTTGCGGATACAATAATAATAAATCTGTGTACGTTTGGATGCACAGATTTGCTTTGGATCTATGTGCTCACCTCCGGGTTATCCTGCTCAGCACGTGTAGGCTGACTTGACTATCCTGTTCTTCCTTTATTGTGCCAAACAGGGCGGAGTCTTGTCCCAGCACTACTCCCTTCGTCTCTCTGCTGTTACATCTGTCTTCTTGTGTCAGTGGACCCACCAACTAGAGGAGGTAAAGGGTTTTGTTCCACAAGGTGCAACCTAATCTATAGTAACAGAAGACATTGTAATTTATTTTAGATTAATTCACTAAAAAAGAATGCCATGTGTTACATGACTTAAAGGCTACAATAGTCTACAATTTGTGGGACATTATAAAAAACACTGAACAGACGGCAGAATGGAGTCATAAATAGAATCTAGTCTTTGTTGTTAAAACCAATCTAATTGGTTTAAATCCTTATTGCTGAGTCACAACTATGTATTAGTGGGCAAGTAAGCAAACATGCACCCATTGATTTAAAACTGTTATATAGTCCTTTATCATATATTTTTGATTTATTTATTTAACCAAATAATGCAAAGATAATAAAGTCTCATATTAACAGAAATAGATGGTTATAAATCCCCGAATTGCTGAAAATTCTATAAAGGGATGGTTTACATTTTTTTTTAAATTTAGTTTTGCTAATAGGTTCTAAGCATTTTATATCTTCCTTTTCTATATATAAAACTCCTTTTGCATCTTCATTTTAATCCAGATTAGTTGGTTTTGGAAGTAGAAACTAACAGCTTGTTCTACAGCACGCTCTGTGTTGCCCACAATAATGCACACATTTTCCAATCCTTCAGAAGTGATCCAAATGGGTTGTTCATTTAAATCCCAGAAAAATTGTTTACATATAATATAACTGTATACCAGGCTATGTATAGCATAGCCACATACCTTGCATTGTATAGTTATGGAAAGTAAGAGACTGGAAAAATACTAGATGACTGTTTCAAGGAAACCCAACAAGCTTTCCTGAAATAGTTTAAGAAAAAAATAAACTCTTGCAAAAATGTAGACAAAGCATTTAAAATATGTAAACATGTAAAATATATCATTATGTTACTCACAGAAAAACTGAATATCCCAGAAACGTTAATAAAAATACTGTAGGCAAGAAGAGTTATTAGAAAGCTAACAAAAGAGTTTCATCAGTCAGACACTTTAATTAACTTACTATCAAGCAGGTTAAGGTTACCCAGGAGGTTAAAAACCTTATTAATATTTTTTTTTTCTACTGTATACATGTATTGCTTTTGGTGTAACCTTAATTTAGCTTAATCATTAAGGATATATCTGTCAGTGATGCGGAATGGTTTAGCAGGGTCAGGAAAACGGAGTGCACTTGAAAGCTGCTCTTTGAAGAATATTCTTAATGAAACCCAATTTTAATTAAACAACAATCATATTTTACACACATCTTAAGTTTTTCAAGGTCAAAACATTTAAAAGATTTTAGCTTCATGCAACTCATAGCTGAAAGAGAAGAGCTGCTAAAAAGGAAGAGTATTAAAATGCAACAGTCATGCCTCCTGTTCAAGAATCTTTGTCGTCATTATAAAAACATAATTAAATTTTGCATCCTTTAATTTACTCCTACAGCTAATGAATCCAGATGCCACATAAATGCCAAGCAGATCGCAGCACGGCCCCAAAGGGGACAGTCCCTTATTTTTTCTTACTCCTTAATGACACAACGTATTTGTTCCTCACTAAAATTGTTTGCCGACACGAGAGGGTATTTTACTCAGCAGGTCATGTTGACTGTAAATCCAGACAAGCGACTGTAGAGGAGGTGGTGATTGGATCTGTCATGCTGCATGAGATCTTGATGTTTTTATTATATACAGATAAATAAAAGTTTGCATTGAGTGCTAACATTGTAAGTTCAAGGCTTTTTTTTTCTTTTGCTTTTTTTCTTAGAAAAAAGGCTCAGAGGTGTTGACTATAACTGCACAGTCAATTGTGCTTTTATGAAAAGATGAAACACTTTAAAAAGCACTGTCTCTTTTTGCCATATCCAAAAAAGTATTTCTGGAGTAAGCTGAAGCTGTTTGTACCTGTCAACCTACTCTAAACGTGGTAATGCCCACCCACGATGCCAAAAGGTCAAGTTTCTTTTTTTTTTTTGCCTCTCTGTGTCTGCATGTGATAATGACCACATAAAATCATTTCGAACCTCCCTCAAGTAGAGTCTTTCATAATGCCTAAAAATGAGTTCTGCTTGGCTGTATTTTTATCAGTGGGTTAAAAGAGGCCATTAATAGACTCCACTTGTTAGCACGGTCACAAAAAATTGCAGCTTCTGTTTCATATTGAGATTTTGTTCGGTTTAAACAATCGACTGTGCAAATGCCAGCTTTTATGCATATTTTTAATGCAGAATTTCTTCACTCTTTTAGATATCTGTAAGCATGTACATGTTATTAAATCACAAGTTTCAGACAACCAGTACATATAGTAAAATAAAATAAAACAAACAAAACCAAATATAAAACAAAATTAATCCAAGAAACAAAACATTTACCCATCTCTCTCCCTAAATAGACAAAACTATTATCTTTGTTTAGTGCTTTTAAAAGCTTGAGGTATGACTGATGTCACTATCTGTTATTGCAGTTATTACTTTTATTATAATGTTTCAAATGCCACATTTCGCATATGCTCCTGAGTGAAAGCAGGGAAGCTCTTCATAAACTAAAATAAAGACTTGCAGCTTTCCATCATTTTTTTAACAGTGTCCTGTTTGGCAATATGGCAATAAGAATAATTGTCTTGATGCCAAAAAGAGCCCAACAGATTTTACTTTCACAAGTGGAGCAATACGGCTGTCGCCATAGTGTTCCGCTTGATTTATGCATATAAATTGCTTTATTATAATTATGCAGGGAGTTTTACAGATTATATGGACATGGCAATGTAGGTAGAACAGGAAAGGAAACACAGAAAAAAAGTAGAAAAGATGAAATAAAGGGGAAATAAACATCTTCAGTCTGCTTCATCACCTGCAAAGAGACGTAAAAAGAAGAGCACAACCAACAGACATGATACAAGATGTACAACAAAGTGACACCTAGATACTATCGCTGCTTCTGAGTTTAAGGAATCTACAAAAATTAAATTGCATTTTTTTTATTTATTTTTTTAGGCAGCCTCAAATGGCAGCATAGGGGCAGATTTATGATATAGGTATTTAATTCAGGCACTTGGAGATTAACAAAATAAACGTGGAAACAACTCAGAGCAGAAACAGTGGAATCCAGCCGAGAGTGACAGAAACTGTGATTACTGAACAAGGATCAGGTGGTTGATTAGAAAGAGGATTGTGCTGCGAGGGAAGGAAATAAACTGCAGTTGAACTAAGCAAATGGGAGAACAGCCTGATAGGAAACAGAGCGAATCAAGAAGCAAAGACACAAACAACAGTAGAGTATCAGGAACAAGTACAATCTAACATCAAATTAATAAAAAAAACAATACATGTACAGAAAAGAAAAGGTTCAAGTCCATATTCATCTAAATAGCATGGTGCATTCAAGTATCGCTTGTATTCTTGAAGTGGTTTAAGCATTTGTTTAGTCATATCATAAACTAATTACTCCTGAGAAAATCCTCAGCTACAACACCACAACCCTTTAAGGTGTGGATTTTGTTGTAAAACTCTATTTAACATCTATAAATCCAACTTATTTTTTTATTATGAAACAAATTTTAATCTAATTTTTACTGAGCTTTATACTGCTCACTTTAAGCACAACAACACATGGATAAATTCAAATTAATGCCAGAAAATAACAAACCTATTGTCTTTACTGTTGAGTAAAGCAAAATAAATGTTAATACATTTTTTTGTTTGTGGTTTGTACTGAAAATATACCAAACCCTTTCGGGACCTGATGACTGTCTACAGCAGTCGTCAGGCGACTTGTAGCATATACGCTGGACAGGCAGCCACCCCATCACAGGGTAAGACAGAAAAACACTAATAACCATTCATCTAAACTAAACATGCTAATTTTGACTTGCTGGAGGAAGCTGGAAAATCTTGCAAACTCTCATTGCTGCAAGGCAGTTTCCATTATTTCAATACCATGAACATTTAGAATAAACCCTCCTATAAAATAAGAAAAATGCTCCACTACTCCCTTTATGTAATCTTGGTTGTTATGCTTGTAAAATAAGTCCTACACTTGTTTTTACAGCTGAAGTTTTCCTTTCCTTTGCACCTTGCAGTTCACTTGAAAACCAGACTCTCGCTTTACTGTGGCTCAGATTCTGCAACGTGGGATCCCGTCCCAGAGATTTAAATCTTCTTCTCCATGAGCCCCAATGTGACAATGATAGATGCTGCTGCCATTAGAAGCCGGGGAGCTCATCTACTGGCTGTACTCGCTGATTTCTGTTAAGCCCTTTCCCTTTTTTAGCCTGCCTCACAGAAAGAGTTGGCAGATAACACATGGATCCTCTTATCCAGTCTGTCGAGCTCTGTGGATTTTTTTCTTTATTCAATCAAAACAGGAGTAGGCCTATAACGGAAAACATTGACTTCACTTAACCAGTTCATATAGGGATGTCATATCTTCTTAAAACCTAGCTAGTCTCTCTTTTTAATCAATAGCATGCAATAGCAAACTTAAAAAAAACTTAATAAGTCTCCAAACTAAAGTAAAATTTTCCATAGTTTGTTATTGTTTTTCATATAAATTTAATTTTCTACCTTCACTTGTCCTTTTTATTCACCTAAATTTTCACCTAAAATCAGTGTGCAGAAGCTACTGCTGCGCTCCTAAACTGGGAAGTTTTTAATTTTTTAATTACAAATTTATTCAACATACAAAACCCCACATGTAAAACAGTTTATTTCTTAAGTATTTACATCTAAACAATGCGAATGGGCTTTCAGATGATACAGCTATTTAAATATAAGAACAATTTTTCAATATTTAATCCTGTATGAATAATTTAAACCCGAGTGCAGATTTTAAAAATCCACAATGAACTCCATGGCAGTTCAGCTCTTGTTATTGAATACCATAGATGTTTCTCATCCAATGTCTCCATTTTAAAGACAAATGTGTCCTCACAGACAGAAGATCTGTCACGGTCATGATGAGTCTATATTTGAACCTGTTTTTATATTTTTGCAGTGATCAGCAAAATGGCTAAAGAATAAAAATTTTTAAGGAACGTCTGTATTCTCAACACAGTCATATCAACATTTTTTTTTCTTAATCCTTGGGCAAGCTTCTCTGACTACATGAGCTTTCTTTTTTTCAAAAACATCATGTGTGACACACAGTGGAGAGAAAATATGACAGTATACAGATGGATCTTGATTCCGTAGCCTTATGCTGGAGCTTTCATGCTGCGGTGAAAAGAAGCCTTGTGAGAAATTGATCCTTTTGTGTTTTTATGGGATATTCTCCTTATGGGAGAAACCATAGGATTTATTTTGCAACCTTAGCTTATAGTGCCAAAGTTCCTGTAAACTTTTACATCCAGCCCTCATTGAGTCAGTAAGATCTGTAAGGCAATGTCATGTGCTGAGTCCCTAGTCGGCATGGCCAAAGGCATGGTAGCCACACGTAACCCTGTTTTTGTCATCAAAACAACGTTGCATACCGTACGATTCTGGGTCATGCTGCATGTGAGGAGTGTAGGATTTCTGTCAGGTGCCGGTGGAAAAACAGTGTTGTGGAATTTCTTTTAGATTTGAGAGACTACTGAGCAAAACAAACAAAGAGCCTGAGGTATTATTTTCAGTCAAGTTGCCTTTCAGTAAAGACCTTTTACTGTCATAGAAACAGTAGAAGGTACAGCATGCAGAGAACGTATACCGTGCTCTGCCAAGGTCACACATTCAGTACCGAAGGTTTTATCATGAACAGTTTCAAGTGTTTATTCTCCCGACAACCTTTCCAGTTTTTAGCGTTTCAACCAGAAACGCTCATGTTTTTATTCGGTTGTGAACATCTATACAATCAGTTCTGAGGGTTCTCTGCCTGTATGTTCAGCAACGTTGTCTTGCTGGAAAGTCGACCTCCCTCTTACTAACAAGTCTTTAGTAACCTCAAGCAGGTTTCTGCCTGCATCCTACCAACACAACGCTGACAACAAAGTGTCTTGTTTTTTTAATGTGCTATATTTTGCAGGTAGACCAAAAATGATAATCTTGTCCTATTGCACTTTCCACCACCTGTTCACTGCATACCTTACATTGCTTTTGGTCAATTTTATATACTGTATACTGCTTAGGCTTTGTTTTAACAATGCTTCTTTCACCGCTCTTCTTCTTCTTCATGCCCCTTTTCAGACAATTTACAATAATCAATGTAATTTCTCTGGCTGTATATACCAACTGGTTTATTTGGTGGAGTGTTATGTTTCTATTTATGTTCAGATAATTTGGAAATTTGTGTTTGGTTTGGTTGATGTTGACTGCTCTCTTTTGTGTGGGCATGGTATATGGTTGTTGGTCAAATTGTCTAAAACAAATTCCTTTTCATTCATTCATTCATTCATTCATTCATTCATTCATTCATTCATTCATTCATTCATTCAAGGCTAAGAATGTGGAAGGCATGAGAAATTCCCTATATCAATTCTTCCCCCAGAGCTGTATATCTCTTCATCTCCTTCAAAGACAAAACAATATCATACACACATAAATCTACTATATTACAGTTCAATAAAATACAATGCAATGAATCAGAAAGCTATCACTATCCTCCAATCCAAGATGGCGTAATGTTAGGTTCCCTCAGGATCCCTTAGTACATTGCCCACTCCTAATCTTAGTATTAGATGTTGCTCTAAACAAAGTAAAATGAGAGTTAAAAATATTTAGATAAGGATAATATAATGAGGAGCAAAAGGGAATGATTATGTGTGGTGTATGAAAAGGGTTTTCAATCCTTCAATTACAGTACGACTGTTCTGAAAGTTTTAGGTGTCTGTTTGCTATTTTACACACCTGACTCATATAAAGGACTAATTAACAGGCCTTTGCAATTCTGATGGCTGCTGAGAAGCTCATGCAATCATTTGAAGCAGGTGTGCTGCAACAGAAACATCTAACACATGCAGAGCAGTGGTACCTGAGGATTAGGATGAGAATCACTGCAAGGCTATTGTGTAATAATCTTCCCATGATGTGTGTAACCTTACTTGACTCTCTGCATTTGTATGCCTTAGAAATAATTATAATTAATGGTTTTATAACTATATGAAAGACTAAAGCATTGCTCTGTGTTCATCTTAGGAATCCAAATGAGTTATGTTAAAATTTATGGTTTTAATAAAACAAAATGTGCAGAAATTAAAATAGTATGTTTTAAATACTGGCTAACTACACTTTTTGTTCATGCACTTTTGAGGAAACAGCGATAACAGTTACAACAATATTTAATTTCCTCTTAGCATCAAGGAAGTATTTTTTTATGGAAATTATTTTTTTTGTCCTTTCTAATTGTTCCACAGCATGAATACTATATATAAATGATTAATAAATTGATATTTATTCCTTTTCTGATCATTTATGCTCAGATTAATTAAGATACATAAAACAAGCTTCAGGCACTAATGCAATATAATACACATATGACCATAAGGACTTTTAATGGGGTAAAAAGGAGGAGATTACACTTTCCAAAAGATAAATGAGGCTCAAGCTAAATTTCAACATGAAAGACTCTTCATTATCCTAACCTGGAACACCTGCTGATGTCCCTCGCTCAAGCTTTGACCAATGTAAGAAGGACCGCATCCATGGATGTCATTTAGTATTTTGCACCCAAGTAACACCTTGTTCTGTTTTAGGCTCCGCCTCAAAGATTGGGTGCTGCTTCCTGAGTCTCAGCAATCAGCGATCACCTGCACACTATTTAAGGTCTGTGAAGCTGTACTTTGGGGCCTCGGGGCCATTTGTCTGCTACACACCTCTGTGGGCTGTTGTGGGCTGTTGAATTGCTGGCATGTAAACCTGTTCAGATGTTTTTTTGTTTGTTTTTTTGTAGGGCAGAGCTATATTTTGATTAACCCCAGTTTTCTCTTGTTTAAGTGCTTGTTAGGTAGGTTATTTTGTAGACTTGTATATTTTGGTTTTAGTTTGAGTTAGGTAAGTCCACTTTTCTTTGTCTTTTAGGGTTGTTTTGTTTGTTATTTTGGAAACTTTTACCACCCTACAGAATTTTTCTTTAAATAAATGGCAGAATAAATCTCTTTAAATGCCCTTTTGACTCCTTGATTCCCTTCATTCCCGGGGCCTGGCTGGGGCTCCTGCCGGGGGGTGGGGCGCCCCGGGGGCCTCGGATCCCTGGGGCCCAGGGCCGGATTCACTTTGGGGTGGCTGGCTGCCGGCTGGGCCCGCGGTCTCGTCCCCGCGGCTCCCGGGGGCTCCGGCATTGCGATGGCTGGGGGACTTCCTCCCTTGGTGGGGGTCGGATTTCCTGGGCTGGCCCCTCCTTGGTGCCTTCGCTCTTGGGATCCTTTGGGCATCTGGGCATTTGGTTCTCCCGGCGCTGGACTCAGCACTTCTGGGGGGCGCCTCTTCGGCATTTTTTCTTTGGATAAACTTTACATGCACGTGCACTCTCACAAACAACTACAGGTGCTTGGTATCAGGTACTCAGAGATTCACTTCCATACAGAAAGGCCATATTCTTATCTTCATGTAACACAGAGTACATACCAGATTAAATAATACTACTTCAGCGATAGTACTGTATCTAGGTGTTACGTTATTGTATGTGTCGTATCATGCCTGTTGGTTGTGCTGTTCTTTTTACATCACTTTGCAGGTGATGAAGCAGACTGAAGATGTTTTATCATTATCTCCCTTTTATCTCTTTCTTTCATCTTTTCTCCTTTTTTTTCTGTTTCCTCTTCTGTTCTATTTACATTGCAGTGTCCATATAATCTGTAAAATTCCCTGCATAATTATAATAAAGTAATTTATATGCATGGGGAAATAAAAGGCGAAGGCCCAGCTTCCGCATTCAAAGCTTTAGACTAACTTTTTTTTTTTTTTTAACCAGCCTGGCAAGACATATCTGATGAGATGTATAAACAACAATGGTCTGTTTTGTTACGAACAAGGATTTGAAGTTTTGGAACAGATTGTTTGACTCATCAGTATGACTGTTAGGAGATGGATGGACCATTTATTCTTATTTTTACCCACATACTGTAAGTGTCTGTACTTTACAATTATCTCTTTTAAAATGTTATAAACCTTTTAGCCACTTTGAGCACCTTAAAAGAGGTTGAAGTTCCCAGAAAACTGACAACTTCACATTTCAGCTCTTTCCAGTGTGCCAGAAGCCAGTCGTTAAAGCTGTCACTTCTAAACCAGTCATCAGTGTCAGCATTGATCCAGCAACACAGCTACTTGGCTGTGCAAAATTCCCGAAGCTTTTCGACAGAAATGCTGGACCACCACTTTGTTCTAGATTTATAACCCTGAACAGTTCTATACGAAATTAAGCCAGATTACTATTTTAATAAAGGATGATCCTGCATTTCGACCTTGGAATAGTTTCCATTGATCATGTGCAGTATTTCTGGTAAAATACTTTCCACTTATCTTTATTCTTTTTTATAATTTACAGTATGTATTGGTTTCTTCTGATGGTTTATGTTATAAAACCTACCTTTTAACCATAATTATATTACAAAAAAAAAAAACACGCTACCCACTGCTCCACTGAGCAGCCCTGATCTGTCAATGGAATACATTTTTTTAGCTCTAACGTAAGTATGTAAGTACAGTATATATTATACTTTAAATAGGATAATGGAGTTTTTTTTAACGCATTAAAGATAACTCTACGGAATTAGTTTTCAAATTATGATTCTATATAAATCATCTTGTTCTACTGGCATATCACCTTACCTATCTGCTGAAAACAAATGCCATTTCTTGGCATTTTCAAGTCCTTGCAGATTATATATATATATATATAAAAAATCTTATACTATTACAGTTTTGTTCATTTTATCTGTTTATTTATAAAGATATTTATTCAAATTTGATTGGTTATGTATCAAAACGTGTGGGAAATAATTTTGCACTGGCTTTCTTAAGCAGGTATTTAACACAGTTTAGAATCTAATAGATGGATAATGGATATTATTATCTCTACCTCTAAATAAAATACAGATTAAATATATGCAACATCAGTATTTTAATTATGCAATGAGACACTACAAATTGTAATTACAATAGCTCTTATTCTATTACAAAGCTCTTAATTCTGCTGCTTAGGTTATAACGGGGGTAAGAAAAAAAGAAAAAAAAGAAGAAAAAGTCCTCACTTGACATCGCAGTCTTTGTGTTTCCTGCGACGCCTTCGGGTTTTCTGTTTTTTGAGATCTTGCATAATTGTGTTAGACTTTATAGTGTGTGTGTGTATGTGCACGTGTGTGCATTGGTCCCAAAGAGAACATGTAAACCCAGGGGTGCAGAGGCGGGGAGGAGCAGCTGGAGATCCACTCTCCCTTGGTTCCTGCCCCAATTAATTAACATGGACGTTGTTGTATGCATGCACACACACACACACACACACACACACACACACACACACACACACACACACACACACACACACACACACACACACACACACACACACACACACACACACAGGAACGCACCCACAAACAGGCACACACACCAACACAGATTATACACACAGGAGACTACAGTAAAGAGTGTATAGAAAACTGACAGTTCCTGCGATCCTAGCTCAATAAAGCAGTGTTCATTTGTTTTCTTTTTCTTTAAGATACACCTGGATCATGGCTAATCACTTTAGTGTGTGAAGCACTATTGTCACACTCAGGTTTTATTGCATTAGACTAAGTATACTTATCTCTAGTAATGGAGCCACTTAGGGAAGTGTCTCATTTATGATGCCTATTTTGGCCTCCTTTCACTGGACACTAATACGATTTAGAGCCATTGTTAAAATATTGATGACCTTCAAGGCAAAACTAGGCCTGGCCTCAAGCTGTGTAACGACGGCTTGTTCATCCTACAGGGGATAGAAGGACAGATTATACCCTGCAGCTAAAAGTAAGCAAATATGTCAGCAGTTTAATGGTTTCTTATGATCTGGGGATATTATAGTCAGAAGTAGAAAACATTCACAATACAGCAAGCACTGACTACTAATGATTTAACTGGGGAAAAATTATTTTTCACAAAGTGCATTAGTACTCTGTCTTTAGTAACATCAAATAAAATAACAATGTGTGAATAACATGCGAGCATAAAAGTTGATACTGACGGAACAAAGGATTACTCTGCTATAATGGACATGAAAAAAAAAACTTCAACAAATTTTGAAAAAGTGAAATGACAATGCTTATTCAACACTCTAACATACAAAAACAAATAGTTTTCTTGATGTTTTAAAACAGTTCCATTTTCTTCTCACTTGATTTAGTTTGAGGTCGTTTGTGAATACACCTACCTTTTTTTTTTGGAAAATTCCAGGACAGTGAAAGAAATATCTTTTTAAGTGCATTTTATTACCTTCTTTATAACAAGACTCAGGTCAGAATGAGTTTTAATATTTTGGTAAGGCTAATATGCTGATGTCATATCTTAGTAAGCCTTTTTTTCGAGTTTAGAACTTCTTTTGGTCTAATTCATAGTTCTCATAAACTTTGAAGACAAGAAACGTATGGAACTGCTTTCCAATTTTGCTATTGTGCATGATTGGTTCTAGACAGGGGATCAAGAGGAGCCAGCCCCCATGTAGAACTGGTTCTGTTCCCTGTTATGCTGCTGGCACTGATGACATTATACTAAATAAGTTTCTTATGATGAGATACTAACACGGAAGCCATAACCAAGCAGTCCCTTTGATCATGTTTCCTTTTTGCTTTAGGGTTTTGTTTATTTAATGTGGCTTATATAATTCTATAATGCTACAATTTAAATCTTTCATTTTTAGGGCAAAGAAAGTATGATAAAGAATGGTTAATTTCTAAAGTAGAATTCATGCTGAGTTCTGAGTTGAAAGGTGTCATGATCTGCCATTCTTGACTGTTTGTTTCTGTGTAAGTTTCTATTATGAGTTCTCATTTATGCTTTACTTTTTTAATTCTGTATTGTCAAGATTTATATCATTTTTTATTTGTTAGTTTTAGTCTTCTTTGTTATATCTTTCCGGCAATTTTTCTATTATTTAGTCTTTGGTGTGGTTTTAGTTAGTTATCAATTGTTTTATTCTTAGGTTATGTTTTCTATGGCTTCAGTTATCCCTAGTATCTTCTCTTATCCTGTAGTTTTCCCCTTGTTTATTCCATATCTTTCAGTTATTAGTTTTATTCACCTTAAGACTTATTTAAGTTATTTCCTAGTTACAGTTAAACCATGTTTTCCCTGGTTAATCTTTGTTGCCCCCGAGTGCCCATTTACTTTCCCCTCAGTTCCTTTCTAGCTGCTTCTGTCCACACCTGCTCCCAATTAGCTCATTACTCCACTCCTCGTTGGTCTCCTATTTATACTCCTCCTCTGCAGTTCCTCAGTACTGGATTCTCTTCATTTCTTCTTGTATGTTTCACCTGAGCATCTCTAGTTTTTGGTTTCTGAGTTCCCAGCCTGTTATTTCTGGAATTATGTTTTTTTTGTACCATCTACGTCACCATTAAAATTGCAAAAACTATGTCTCCCTTATCTACTCTGCATTTGGGTCCACCACAACATTCACCAACCCTGACAAAAGAACATTAATATTTAAACGTGTCTGACAAAAAGTCTACTCACAAAATAGCTGCATGAGTAGCTCAGTCCCTTTTTGCTGATGAAGGTTCTCAGTCATCCAGGTCATAGTCATTCCGTAAAAATAAAAA
Organism: Cyprinodon tularosa; assembly: GCF_016077235.1. Taxonomy (NCBI): domain Eukaryota; kingdom Metazoa; phylum Chordata; class Actinopteri; order Cyprinodontiformes; family Cyprinodontidae; genus Cyprinodon; species Cyprinodon tularosa. The sequence goes on along the minus strand of NW_024039730.1, from coordinate 97,891 downwards.
AAAAAATATATATATATAATAAACCAACTTTAAACAGAGGTGGTGGACTCAGATTCCAGCTTCCAAAAACATACAATTCAATCATAGACATGATTCCTTCCAGATATCACCAAACCCCCCACCCCATCACAGAGGAACGAGGGACCTACCCGCTCCACCCGGTGAACAATACCTCCTTAACGACCAACCCTTAACAATCATAGACAGGTTTCAGGTATTACAGGAGACAATCCCCCCCTTAATGGCAATCCCCCCTTTAACGACCGACCCCTAGAATCATAGACAGGTTCAGATATTACAGGCTAACGATGGAACTGAACGACCCATTCATCGGTTACCATTGCATGTTTCCAAGCGATACAAGGCGTTGTCTATATAAGACTCAAACTCACTGCGGATCCAGAAATTTGAATTGAGAAAGCTTCCTGGAGAGGTGGCGAAACGTCTTCAAATCTTGAAAACCAAGTCCAGTGGATATTTTTTGAATTTTTACGGAATGACTCAGTCCCTTTTCAAAGATAACAAAATATTAACACCTGGATTCTAATGACGGATAACGAATCAACAGCTGAATATCTGAGTTATATACAGCTGAACATTTCTGACCTTATTTTGAACACAATACATTCCATCTGGTTCTAAAACCACGGTTCTGGTTCTTAAATCCCTATCTATGCCAATGTTGATGTAGAAATAAGTAAAGCAAGCCTGCCTCTAAAGCTCTTTCTGTGTACAGACCCATTCAATAAGTCAAAATGCAACTGACTCAATTAACTCAGTCAAAGACACAAATAACCTTTATTTCTGTAATTATAATTATTTTCTACTGACTGCTAATAAAACACAACATTTGAGATCATATATTTCATAAGACAATAAAAGGAATAATTACAAACAGAGATGTAGGCTGATTAAAAATATGTTTAATACCTGCCTAGGGGGCCGTTCTTTTTAAAACGATACTATTAGTATGACAAACAAATCTCATTAAAAGTCATTTTCTAATTGTTTAATTGTGAAAAAAGCCATTAAAACAAAATAAATGGTCATAATCCATTGATACATTTGGAGGAAAAAAAGGGAGAATGAGCAATTTAGAAAAACTATATGTGAGATAAGGAGTGGAAAATTGTTCAGTTTTTTTTTTTTCAGAATTATTTTCTTATTGTCGAGGAGAAGACAGAAAAGATTTAAATTTCCATGGCTTTAACTATCATGTTCCATTTCAGATTTCAGATTGTTTATTTGGTCTACATCATACACTTAAAGATACAAACAGGATCACAATTCATGTAATGACCAAAAGAGTATAGGCTGAAGTAAACAGGAACTTATAATGCCTAAACCTAATACACAATTTAAACATTGTTCCCAAAAAAAGCACACAAATCTACAACAATTTTCTTATAACATCACAAAAACAAGGATGTCTAAGGAAACCTCCATAGATCATAAAGCATAACAACTTTCAAGAAATAAAGTTATACCGTCTTTTAAAGACTTCTACCATTTTGATTTTTTTAAATTCCTCATTTGACTTATTCCATATATTGATCCCTCTAACTAAAACACTATTTTTCTTTTGTTCTATTTTCAACATTTTCTAATATTTCTGTTGATCTGCTATTATGCTGATTCTCTCTCTCCTTAAAGAGCTCCTGGACACAGGGCAGAAGGATATGGTTAAATGCCTTGGACATCACCACAGCTGTGTTCAACTCTATATAAACAATGAATTCACAGTAAGCACTTTTTACTTATTAAAAAAAGGATTTGATTTGATGATGCAATATAATTCATTTGTTTGCTACTCTGATGCCCTTATTTAGGAATTTAGGAGTAAGTAGATGTTGGTTATGGTGGTTCTTTAAAGCTACTGTGTGTAACTTTTAGCGACATCTAGCGGTCAGACTGCAGACTGCAGCAACATGAACATCTCCCCCCCACCGCTTCTCCCCCCCAACAGTACGGCGAGCGTTACGGGACAAAATGTCTTCCACGACTTCCGCATCACCTACCTTCTCAAGTGATGAGGTTTGTTTACATAGATAATTTTACAGATAGTATGTCATTAGTCTGTGTAGGGTATAGATTTCATGTAGACTTAAGATAATAAATATACCCGTTATTTTTTCTACATTGCTGTGACGTTTTGGCGATCTCGCAATCGCTAGTTTGTTGGCTCTGCGCTGCCGTAGCGCAAAGATGTCTGCCTCCATGGCTGCGAGACCCGCTCCTATGTAATTATAAATAACGAATTCTAAGGCAACACAAATATTAAGGTTAAGAGGCTGAGCTCGTAGATGATGATAAATAACATAGTTATGTATAATATATTACATTTCTGACTGTATATCCCTGTAATTATTACACACTGTAGCTTTAAGTGTTTCACCATATTTCTAAACAGTAGTTTAGCTAAGAAAGAACAAAACCCATAAAGGAGATAAAGTTGTGTTTGATTTAAGAATGTTTTCATCTTGTTCATTATGGCTGCAATTTTAGATAAGATATGCATGTCAAAACCTTTATTAGATATAATCTTTTGATTATTTCAAATGCAATTGACATGAATACTAAGACAGGTCAACTTTGAATCGTTCCAAATGTATAGATGATTAAATATGAGATTTTCTTTTTCGAGGGAAATTATAATTTTTCTTTTTAGACATGTTTTTGAAGTTAAATAGCTCAAGTTATGAAAGACTTGCATAGATTCGAGATGTTATTTGCATTTAAATGAGATACATCCCCAGATGTGGGGTTTAAAAAATAAAAGTTTACTGCCCAACGTTATTTGGGTATGTGATATGCTAATGAAGGTTCTCAGTCATCCAGGTCCTAGTCATTCCAACAAAGTAAAAAAAAGTTAAAAAAAAAGACCACTGGACTTTGTTTTTTCAAGTTTGTAGATGTTTCGCTTCCCTTCCAGAAAGCTTTCTCAATTCAAAATGTCTGGAGTAGGGTTTGAGTTCCAGGCTTATAGAGTGGCACAAACATAAGCCTTGCTGTGGCTGAAAAAACATGCATGTTATACGTTTGTGCACAAGTTATGCAAAGTTGGGTGCTTTAAATGTAAAAGAAAAGAAAATACTGTTTGGCTACGTAATTAGAACATCAAATGCTATGATTGTTGTCCACTTAAATTGCAAAGGAACCAAAAAATTTAGCTGCACCGGTGAAGGACTCACTGTTCTTATAACTAATGAAGAGAGAAGCTTTGTAGAGGCAAACAGATTTTAAGAGTATATAAATGCTAAGCATGGGTGATGCAAAAAAGTGTGATTGGCATGATGCATGTGAAATGAAAAAAAAGGATGATGGTGGAAGTACCCAAGAGTAAGGACCAATCACTCTGACTATCTTAACCATGTATTCGTCTTATGTTCAAATAAATAGAAGCCCTCCTCTGTCAGGAGAATTTAAACTATTTTTGAAAGATGATGGTGAACACAGAAGAGAGGCAGTGTGATTGAGAGGTAAAAAAACTGAAATAAAACATTGATGTATCTGAAAAGAGATAAAAAGGACAAAATATGAGCAAAACACGGACTTAACAGAGATTACTCCTTGAGTTCACTCTCAAGTCTAAAGAACAACCTAACAATGAAAAATCCAATCATGGAAAATATAAGGCAGGACTTAAAGAACACAACAAACACCAAAGGCAAAGTCTAAACTGCCACACAAAATGACAATCTAACTTTCAATTGAGCCTGAATCATAAACTCTATCCATCCATCTTCTTCCGCTTATCCGGGGTCGGATAACTGGGGTAGCAGCTTTAGTAGGGTGGCCCAGACGTCCCTCTCCCCAACCACTTGAGCCAGCTCCTCCGGGGCAATCCCAAGGCATACCAAACCAGTCGAGAATCATAGTCCCTCCAGCCTGTTCTGGGTATCCCTCTGGGTCTCCTCTCGGTGGGAGCTGGCCCAGAACACCTCAGCAAGGAGGCGTCCTAACCTGATGCCCGAGCCACCTCAGCCGGCTCCTCTTAAAGTGGAGGAGCAGCGGCTCTACTCTGAGTCCGCCCTTGGTGACTGAGCTCCTTACCCTATCTCTAGGGAGAGCCGAGACACACTACGAAGAAAACTCATTTTGGCCGCTTCTATCTGGGATCTCGTTCTTTCGGTCATGACTTAAAGCTCATCCCCATAAATGAGAGTAGGGACGTAGATTGAACGTTAAATCGAGATCTTTGCCTTTTGGTTTAGCTCTCTCTTTACCACAACAGATCGGTACAGCACTCGCTTCACAGTAGATGCCACACCAATCCGCCTGTTGACCTCCCGCTCCATCTTCCACTCATTCGCCAACAAGACCCCAAGATAGCAGTGCTGTACATCCTCCCAAACCCGAAGAAGGCACTCTACCCTTTTCCGGCTCAAGACCATGGTCTCAGATTTGGAGGCACTGATTCTAATCCCGGCCCCTCTACACTCGGCTATGAACCACTCCAGCGAGAACTGTAGATCACCCTCGAGGTGAAGCCAACAGAACCACATCACCCTAAATAGCAGAGACAAAATACTAAGGCCAAAAAATGGATCCCCTCAACACCTTGGCTGCGCCTAGAAATTCTGTCCTTAAAAGTTATGAACAGAATCAGTGACAAAGGGCAACCTTGGCAGTGTCCAACTCTCACCAAAAAAGGAATAACTATTTCACAAAAAATTAGCTAATTTTTAACTTGCCTGAAACAGGAAATATAAACTTGTGTTTACACCATATATTTACCTGAATTTTAAATATAGAGGTCAAGTTAGGAAACAATGTGACGCCGCTCAAGTATGATAAACACTGTTAATCTGTGCATCTTTTAAATATGTTTTGGAGAGCTACCAAAGGATGCAATTAAGAGGGTTATCGGAAAACAGCTCTATTCAAAGCAGAGTAAATGAGTGAAGCATTTCCTCAGACAGTTCTCCAGCAGGTGGGCTTGATGAAGCTTGAGGAAAATTATTACTGTCAGATTTCAATTTTCTGCTTGGATACAACCATATAAATTCACAGAGGTAAGAATATTTTTCAAATCCATTAAGAGAGTGTGCATATAGAATGGAACTTCTGTTTAAGCACTTAATATAAATAAATAAATATATATATATATATATATATATATATATATATATATATATATATATATATATATATATATATATATATATATATATATATATATATATATATATATTTACCTTAGTTTAAAGAGTTAAAATATGGCAATTGTTTAGTGCTTAATGAACACTTAAAATTCCTCAGATGGTCCACTAACCTAAACCTGCAGCTTATTTACAATTTCATAAAGTGACAGGGATTTGTTAAGAGGGAGCCAAATGGAACAGGTGGAGAAGCAAATTTGCATTGATGCACCATTTTAGTTCCATACATTAAGGTTGTGCAAAAGCTACCATCTGTCCACACATGACTGACAGAAGTCAGAATAAAGAGCGACTGCAGGGAGAGAAAAGGGTTGACTGCGGAATAAATATAAAGAAATGTGACAGTTGTGGAAGCATTATGTTCCTTGGGGAAATATGCAGGACAAAAGGAGCTTTTGTAAGTACAGCTCAGCCTACTATATGGGATATGACCTAATAGAAATGTAACCACGGGGGTATATTGCATTCTGCTAGTCGGACTTCAAAGGATTGCTGTCAGCTGTGACTACTTCATCTGCTAATTACTGCAGGAATCAAAGGCTCAAATTAGCAAAATAGAGATAGGCTGTCTTTTTCCTGTTGCCAGCTGACTTATAAGTGGGATGACCGTGTCAAAATGAACACTGAATTCAAAATGTGAATGAGATGGATCTCTAGCCCAGATAATGATGCCACAGAGCGTTTATTATAATAGGGTTCAACTCTGCATGCTCCTGCTAGCCAAGCACTGGATTAGATATCAGATGAAACACTGATTGTGGACATATGGAGATTTATCATTGAAAATCCTTTAGAAAGTCTGAGACAAGACAGAACTCAGTCACTCAGAAATGCAGAAGTGAATATTCCCAGGATCTTAAACTGAAAAGTTTGAAACTTTTTGTTTAGGAAAAGTTATTTAAAGATAACTTTTTACTGTGGAAACATCTATGGAGAAGAAAAGGAATCTCAATAATGCTGAAGGCAGTGAAAGCCTCCTTATGCCAAACTTAACAAGTTCATTGGAGAAAAGCTTGAGGGCAGCCTGTGTCACTCAGCTTGATGAGCCGTCCATCTGTTTAGAAAGGAATCTCAGCACAGACAGCAGCAGTTCATGAACGTTTTTTTTAGCACTACTTGCTGTATTAGTATGCAAAGAAATCGAAAAAGACCATCTGCAATATACCAGCCTTCAAGTTATTCTGTGGTTTGATTTTAATCTTTTTAATTCCAGCTAATATCCACGTTATAAAAACAGCAGCATATCATTTATAGTCAGAGTGCAAATGAAGGCAAATCTGAAAAAAAGTGCAATTTATTTAGAATTCATATTTATTTTCTGGATTTAAATTCTGCTGATATTAAACGTTTTATGTCAATAAATAAATTATAAGAATTTACTTAATAAGGCAAACCCCTTTAAGTGTTCGTTAAGGGTCCAACACAGAGAAAATATCCAGTAAGAGATGTTTAATTGGATGAAATCACCTGTAACAACCAAAATATTTAGACACATTTTGCCGAATGGGCAACAGCAGCAGAAGACTACATCTGGAGACATGCCTGTAAGCTAAAGTAAGATTAGGAGCGTACATTTTGCACAACAACAAACTTAGACAGTAAGTAAGAAAGAGTTCCCTGGTATAATGCATCTTGATATCAGCTGCAACATTCAGAAGGTTATTATAATTTAGTATAAATAATGTATGAAAGCATGGACCTACTATGATTTATATATAAATAGTTCAAAGTGGTGACATTGCAGTAATGATGTGGAGATTTTTCTGGAAACACAATGAGATCACTACACTAGTGACTTACAAAGTCATCAGATCTGAATCTAATAAAGCGCCTTAAGGAAGAAGTGAGATAGAAAATATGCATAATGATAAAGAATTAAATCAGTGCTGAAGACTGACTGGGGTCCAACTGAGGGCAGATAATGTACTGAGAAAATTAGTATATTTAACCAGTACAAAATATAATCACTGTGTAGTAAGATATGTCAACATCTCAAGGTATGTTTTTTTCTGTTAAAGTTCAAAATCTGTATTTCCACAGATTGATACATTTAGCACGGAGAGGGAAAGCGTTAGCCTTCCCAGGAGGGAGTGACAGATTAACCTCATCTAAGAGGATGGCATAAAATATATATTAAGTTACACTCCATAAAACCTTCATAAATCTTGTTTTAAGAGTATATAAAGCCCAGTTAGACACCTTCTAGCCATTTTTTCATGAATTATGAAAGAGGGCAGCACTTGAAGGTTGGGTTCAAGTTATTTATTATTTATTCATTTATTTAAAAATTGCAAGCAACACATTGCAATGAGCTCCACCAGCAACAAAGAAAGAGAAAGATTTACATACATACAATCTGAAAAGAGAAAATAAGATACAACGCTTATAGAATTCCAACCCCCCACATCGCACCACTCAACCCAAAACAACAGAATGCAACATTTAAAGTAACAATCAGTACACAAGACAAAGACAAACAGATAACCCCAGATGAACAGACAGGCCCAAACTTAGCCTGATTCTAAACCCTTTCTTCCCTATAGAAGCACATAGTAAATATTATAAACAGGGAATAATACCAAGAAGAGACAGACGAAGCACAATGTTTAACGGCTCCCCTTACAATTTGCATTATGGTACTCAGTATTGTGTAATATCTGATTAATAGTCAAGCAATACATGAAGATTACAATATACCACACTCTATATACGTACATAGTATATATTAACATTATAACATTAACCTTTAAACAACAGTTGCTTCATACATAGATGCATACCGTCATGATCTTGAATCTGATGACTGGCTTAATGGTTCATTCCGTTCACCTGCCTAGCTCCGCCCAGTTTCTCATCGTTGTTAATTTGTGACACCTGCTTCAGTTCCTATTTAACCTGCCTGCTTCCAGTCATCAGTGCCAGAATATCTGCAACTGATAAAGAGTAAATCAGGTATTTTGTGTAAATCTACACCCTTTCATCACACCATGTGACAAAGTGGTTCAGTTTGTGTTCACCACCTTATTCTTTTTTTCTGATTTGTAATGCTTAAATTTAAACATTAGTTTGCAACTTTGCTTCACTTACTATCCTGGGTTTGTTTGTGTTAGCATTATGTTGCAGTTTCCATCTATTTATGTTTAGGTGGAAGATATTACTTCTGGATTATTGGTTGAAATTGTTTATTTTGTTTCAAAGTATATTTATGGTAATTGTTTTTCTTTTTACTCACCATTGTTTGTCCAAGTATTTCCTGCTAAATTGGCTAGATGAAGTCATCAATAACCTTGCTGGGTTCGACCATTTAGTGGGTTTCCTTTGGAGTAATGCTTTGTTTGTTTTTGATTTATCTTGTATTACATTGTTTATTTTGCAGACTCTTTCTTTATGTAGATGAGTTTGTAAAGTAGATTAATAATTTTACTCTTGTTTCGCTGTTTAGACTTTCTTTGTTTGTTTGTTTCCTACCTGTTTAAAGGGACACTATGCAACATTTTTCAGTTAATTAATGTGTTCCATAACGTTTTGGATGATTAAATGAGTCATTTCAGGTTGAACAAAGGTATTCTCGGCCGCCCTGGTGGTCTGTGGGGGAAATACTGCACTTGCAACTGCAGGAGCACCGACCCGCACCCACAGGCTCAGAAGTCTCGTGAGAGTCAGTCTTTCTTTACGGCGAGAACTGCTACACCCCCCAGTTAAAAGCATTCTTGTTGCTAGCACAGTGGCGATCTTTGTGCAGTTATGCTACGTTCACGCAGCAAAATCGCGTCTGCTGCTTCCTTTTTGCTGCTTGTACCAGTTAGTTCTGACTCGTGGCTGAAGCAGCTTTGCTGCTCCGGCTGTGTCTGTGGCGCGTTGGGCGGAGCTTCACTATCCTTTCTCTGCCTTGCAGCTATATTTGCTGTGATCAGTGGGAATAAAGTAGTTTTAATATGTGTTTAAGTGAGAAAATACACCTGAAAACGTAATCAGTGCAGTCAGTTCATTCAGATTATTATCCTGCCTTCAATATTTTTTCTGTCGGAGCCGCTCAGACCCCCACATACCAGCGGGGCGCCAACAGTATGGATCCCTTCATCAGCAGCGGTTCACCGCGGCAGCTGGTAGGTGTTTTTCATCTAAATAATCCAAACTGCATATTCTGCCGGCAGATTTCTGCATTTTAAGTTAATTTAGGCGTCAATAAACTGTTTAAGAGGAGAGATCATCAGCGCTGTGTCTCTCCCTGCGTTAAATGCACCCGACGCGCTGCTTCAGCTGCTCAGACGTGCTGCGCCTGGTGCTCAGAACGCGCCGCGGGACCTTTTGTTGCGCATTGACGCGCGTCAACCATTGACTTTGCATGTAAACTCGCTGCTTCTGTCGCGCCAGCTACGTCCAGTGTGAACGCAGCGTTAGTCATTCGCTGCTAAGCTCAAAACAACCGCGCCTGGCTTGACGGAGAAACCAGGAGAACAGCTGTGCATATTTACGACAGTGCACTTTTACTTTCGCCCTCTGGAGGGAGCCTCACTGGAAAATCAACACCGGTTGCATAGTGTATCTTTAATTGTGGCTTGGTCCACTCAAGTGCAGGTTTTACGCCACTTGGTTATATAAGCACTGAGCTCTTGGAAGCTCAGGAGGGTTGTCAGAGTGAAATGCTGAATAAAAGACAACAAAGAAATCTGGAACCGGTGGCTAAAGCAGTTTTTATTTTGTTCACCTTACTGATCCTTGACCAAACTACTTCACAAATGGTGGCACACCAACACACCTAGCCACTTTTGAACGCAGGTTGTCAAGATAGCTTTTTATCAATAACTATCCCCCAAAACCCATTTTGATTCACTATTTCAATAAGAGTATCAGTAATAGTTTTTTTTTTACTGGCGTATCGATTTTCTGGTGTCCAGAAAGCATCAATTTTGTTTTCTTTAGTGTTCATTTAAACCAATAAGTTTAAATAATTGTTTTACTTAATAATTTTATTCAAAAGATGTTTCAAATTCTCACGTGAAAATAAACTATTTATATCATCAGCAAAAAAGTTTAAATTTAATAATTTTAGATATTTTACAAATATCATTAAGGTTGGTGCTAAAATGGAGTCTTGAGGTACCCTACACAATATATTTCTATATGTAGATTTGTGTCGCTCAACCTGCAAACACTGCTGTTTGTCCCACAAATAGTTCTGTAACCAGTTTTGTGGTTTCCCTCTATTACCAGATTTTCATAGTTTATTTAACAAAATACTGTGATCAACTGTATCAAATGGTTTTTGCAAATCAATGAACATTCCAATCATAAATCTATTTTTTCAACACAATTTGTAATTTCTTCCACTATATCAATCAGAGCAAGCGATGTTGATCGAACTTGTCTAAAGCCATATTGACTGTTGGAAAGCAAGCTATTTTTTTTTTAAGAAAAAAATTTGTAGTCTAGAATTTAATAAGTTCTCTGATATTTTTGAAAACTGTGGTATAATTTTTTCCCCCCACGAGTTCAGGCCCAATATTTACAAAAAAGCTATTAAATCGATCCACAATTTCCACTTTATCATTGATAGTTTTATCATTTTCCATGAAATACTCTGGATAACAAGGGCTAGTAGAACTGTCTCCAATTATACTATTCAGTGCCTTCCACATACCTCTAATGTTATTTCTTTTACTATTCAGCAATTTAGTATAATAATCTTTTTTACTATGTCTTAGGTTGCTTGTTAATTAATTTTAATAGTTTTTATATGTGAGTTCGGTCAAATATAAAGTCATCTACTTCTGTTTGTCTCCTTAAGTGCCAAGTCAGGTTAGCTTTGCCAATCAGAACGTACTGTGTATACACTTTGGGACTAAGAGAGTCAGCAAAAACAGGTTAACACCAATCAGATAACTATGGTGGTGACACATAAATGTGTTTATTTTTCACAGAAGAGCTCTGGAAGTAGCCAGTTTTTTAATTTTAAAGATACATCCAGCTCATTTGTGACATAATAAAGGGCATCATGTAATCTTTATTCTTATTATCACAAGTGTAAAATCCCATCTCTGTGATTCCCAGACTTCCCAGAATATCAAGCTGTATATTGAAAATGCAAATTATATTAAATAAGGTTGAGTCAGCACTACTATGACTGACCAATAATGCAATAAACGTTTTTCGTGGCTCCTCTATAAGGACTGCTCCACTAAGGGACACCATTTAGTTTTTGATGTTTTGTTTTTCTGAGTAAGACATACTGCATATTATCTGCAGACAGGATTAATTTCTTCACTTTATTTAATGGCAGTTTATTCAGGTGCCGTGACAATTTGGATTTGATCAAAACTCAGAAGGGTGGTATCCATCCATCCACTTTCTAACACACTTACCCCAAGCTGGGTCGCAAGGGGTGCTGGTGCCTATCTCCAGCTGTCAATGGGCAAGAGGCAGAGCAATCCTGGACAGGTCACCAGTCCATCACAGGGAAACACAGAGACAAACAGGACAAACAACCATTCACACACACACTCACACCTAAGGAGAATTTAGAGAAGCCAATTAACCTAACAGTCATGTTTTTGGACTGTGGGAGGAAGCCAGAGTACCCAGAGAGAACCCACACATGCTCAGGGAGAACATGCAAACACCATGCAGAAAGACCCCAGGCCGGGAATCAAACCAAGAACCTTCTTGCTGCAAGGCAGCAGTGCTACCCACTGTGCCAGAAGGGTGGTATAATTTATTCAAAAATAATACAGCAATAATTCGGAAATTATTTCCTAAGACACTAAGTTTATTTATTTCCTTTGAAATGAAGGATGTGTAACACATTTTAGGCACCGAGATCAATACGGACTCCGTTCAGTTTCACTTCACTTTGCCTGGTTCCAAGGTGCCAAACATATCCCCAAAGGGTCAAATCAACACTGATTATGATTTATTAGAAGGTTCAAGGGGGATTAGCCTTTAGAACATTATGATGAATATATTTTAATTTAAAACGAGCATTTTCTAAAACACAAATATGATAGTTGTATAGTTGAGGGCCCTGAGGCTCTGCATTTCAGTAAAATTAAGCAAAGAAACAGAAACTCTTTGCAGCCTTCCTTCATTAGTCCTTCGACTCTAATATGTAATGCACCATGACAAAAATGCCAAGCAAGCAAATCATTCAAGAAAGGAATGCCTCAAGACGTAGAAAATGGTTTAAATTGTCAAATGTGAGTCATAATTTCCCTCTAGGAATAAAATAAGCAGCTGATATTGGCTCAGCACACACAGAAACATACAATATTTGCTTCTTGATCATTTTTAAGATTTCTTGTCCACATTTAGGCTGTTTTTGTGCAGAGGGCTCTAAATCTACTGCAACAAATGTATGACTAAAATGAAAGAATTTACTTTTCTGACCTCAAAGGGAACATAACACAGATCAAAACTGCTCTATATTTGGGAGTGATTTTCGACTCTAGATGGAACACAGTGAAGATAAAAATGAGCTCTTTAACTGGAATTAGCCATGACAGTTGTTTGAAGACTCTTTTAGAACCAGCAGAAAATGTCTATTGCAGATATTCAATATGCAGATAGCATCAAGAGATCCTAAACTGACAAGAACACAGTTTGTCTTCTTAATAAGTATCCTTAGTAATTAAATGTTGACTCCAGTAAAAATATTTAGCTAACAACTCAGTCTTTGATGAAATGTGGCATACAAAAAGATATTTTGTAAAAAAACAAAACAAGTATGAATAATCAACAAATAACCAGCAGGTCCCAGCTTTGCAAAATATGTAAATATACTATTTTAGATGTACCTGATTTGCTGTCAGTCGCGACTTACATGTTTAACTTGTCAAATGTACTGTAGTCATACAGAATTTAAGAAAATGTCGCATACTGTCATAAACCATCAAGTTTAATAACCTCTTCTCTCTTTTCAATCACAATTGACAGGCTCCTCAGCCATGACTTTTACCCAGTAGGAGATGTGTGGCTTAAGAGCATATTAACAACTATGCATATGTCAGAGCTTCTGCTTCTGCTTTAGAACCCATGCTACTACTTCTTTAGCTTCTATGTTTGATTTATTTATTTTTTCGTTTACATCACCCTTAACTCCAGAGGTGTCAATTAATGAAGTACTGTACTTAAGTACACTTTTAAGGTATCTACACTTTCCTCCATTACTCATTTTTCTTCCTACTTCTACTCATTACATTTTCACACAGGTATCTTTACTTTCTATTCCTTACATTTTTAAAACAAACGTTACTCGTTACTCTTGGTTTTAGTTTGATATTTATAAATATTTATTTCACGTCATGTGCGCCATCCAATGTAGATCATTGGGGCCATCCACATCTAGTGAAAACTAGTGTAATTGAATGAGTCATATAAAGCAAATACTCATTTTTTAGCTATTCGTCAAATTTATGATGACGCCAAAGGAAGTGATCAGAACCAAGCAGGTGTTCTTCAAACTGCAAACGTGAATTGTCTATGCCATGTTACAATTTTGGATTCAGAAAAAGATGTCAAAATGTCTGAAAGGTCGGAAACAGGCGAGAGCATATCGGTAGATGGAGACGGAGACCAACAAGACCTCCCTCATCCTTGGCCATACAGTATCTTAGGAATTTTTCAAAGTAGTTGAAAAATTGAGCTTTCAATTCATATAGTGGCATCTGGCTGTTTTTTTTTAAAGTTACTTTATATTTTTACACTTTAAGTCGTTTTCTGAGCACATACTTTTTCACTTTTACTGGAGTGAAGAGGTCAAGTTGATACTTCAACTTTTACCAGAGTGTTTTTAAACTGCAGTATCTATACTTCTACTTAGGTAACAAAAGTGTGTACTTTTGACACCACTACTTAACTCAAAGTCCTTGTACTTGTTTTTAAGAATTAATGATGATCAGTACTTTGCTCCTAATGCTGGAAATGTTTCCAATTTGGAGTTCTGCTTTTGCAAATGCCCAGACAATGCGCACACATAAAAACATCTGGCAACAAAAGACTGAATAGTGACAAACACAAAAAAGGTTAAATGTGACAAAAAAAATAAAAAATCTGCCAACACTCTAACATAAAGCTTTTTAAATAGTTATTTTCTGCCCCTTTTTTCTTTAATTTTTGTCATAGTTATTACCTACATAAAGAAGATTTTAACAACCAGGATATGTAAAAAAAAAAAAGAAAAAAAAAATGAAAAGTATGACCCATAATACTAATGAATTATTTTGAGGTTGCTTCATCAAATATGTTTTTAATTAAAATTAAAGCTAAATACAATCATAGTGGAAGCAAAAACATTTTCAAGGCCATTATCTTTTTCTAAACGCATAAAAAGCACAAAACTTTCAATGTCTCCTGAGTCATTGCTATCATAAAATCTTTCTTTTTTGCTTGATTAGGTGATGTTGAGAGAGGAAACATTAGCTATGGGAGATGACGGATCATTATGCAGAAATCTGCAAACAGGGAGCTGCACTACTTGATGAGCCTACCTTTGCAGAAATCCACTGAGTCAGGAGCAAACAGTCAGAGGACTAAGGATATTTACATAAAAATTTTACTCCTCACGTTTTCCTCTAGAATATTGAATGCACTTTATGACCATAACAGTAGATATTCAGGTTCTAAAGATAAGTCATGTGGTTTTAAAATGTCTCCTAAGTGATTAAGGTAAATAGACATGTTAAATGCGAAACAAAATGAATTTTCGAAAGGACAATAAGGTCCTTTTTTTGCTCATGTAAAATAGTCCATATTAAGTATTCACCGTTAGATTGAATTTTCTGACTAATTAAGGTATTTGCAATCATTGTCCGAGTTTTAAAGGCTTCCTGGAGATTGCATTTGTATTGATTTGTGGGAAAAAAACTCCATAAGGGGCTTAATTAGAAAGACTGAACAGACTTTTCTTTGTGTTTCTAACCAAATCTTTATTAGATTTTAATAATACTTTGCAGTTTTTTGCCTGACTGGTCGCTGTTATTTTTCAAGTTAGCCTCCAAGACTGCAACCCATTTGTTTAAATATAAAAATCTGGTTTAATAAAACAACATAAAACCTTTCAACTCAGTTAAAATTTCACTTGCAGTAGAGTCCGTTTTCTCCCTCAATAAGCGGTTTGAATGAAAGAGATAAGACTTCACAGCATGATGTGGATGATGGAATTAGCAAAAAAAAAAAAAAAAAAGGAAAGGGACCAGAGTGTGAACATGATTCACGGGGTCACCTGGAGTAATTCTGATGCCGTCAGGGTGGGGGAGTGCACATGTGTAGAAATGAACAATGCTTTCTTTTTCAGGAGATTTGATATAGCTCTCAAATAAGCAGCATTCAGCAGCTCATAACTTTAACGACTCAGGCTGTGCTTCTGAGTACTTATCCATGTGAACCACAAGGTTATGGAGCTCGATAATTATATTTACAAAGCAGAGTAAAAAGAAAACAGAAGCAAAAAAAAAAAAAAAAAGGTAAAAAAAAAAAGAGATTGTGGGCAAAGATTACGGAGTTGGCAGAGCGTGTGTTGGAGGCTGTCAGATTTGCCTTCCAGAGACTAGGTGCTCATTAGCATACTTCATCCATCTAAATATAGTCCTATTCCAACTCTGAAGGACAAACAAACACATCACAGTGTATGAGTGTGCATTTTTTGTGTTGGCAAGACAGGGTATTGATGATTTTTCAATTCTGAAATGTTTCATGATGACAAGAACATTTGCAATTTGTAAAACAATCATCAACTGTCTAGTTGACACACAGTTTATGACCCTTTTGGAAAACATTTACTATGCTGCCTGTGACAAAGAGCTGTGGAAATGACTTCAGGCCTTAGTGATGCCAGGGGAGTTGATAAAGGTCAGAGGAAAATCTGTCTGAGGGGGGGTTAGTGACAAGGAAGCTTCACATTTTGAAGATGTATGTATGCTGTAAGACCTCATGAGTTTCTCAGACTGATTGGCTGAATATGCATTAATGCAAACCAGTGTAACTAGATCCTCCCCCGACGTACTGAGTTAAATTCTTGGAACGTATATGGGACAAATGGTAGGTTATTTACTCTGTTCTAAACTTGATTACATTATAACTAAATAAGAATAGCGGCTTTATACATTAGAAGAGTCTAAAATAATTCCCAGTCGATAGATATAATACCATAAGCTAAAGGAGACAAAAGCTGTGGCTCTATATTGACATAGATATATATGGCAGGCCATTTAGCAAATTAATACTATAAATATTATCATGAATTGAAACCTGACAGAATGAATGATGCTTGGCAGAATGTTTATTTACAATATCTGACTAATCTTAAAATTATAAAACAAGAAAATATTCAAAAATATTCAAGAACTCAAAAAGATATACATATAAATGACAAGATGACACTGTAAGACCTAATACTAAAAGCAATTGTTGGCTGAGGAGTATACATTTGATGTTTACTGGTGCTGAGCAGAAATGTGAAATTATCCATAATTCTGACTGGCTAAGGTTGATCCGGATAACAAGAAAGAGGAGATATGTTTCTGATTTATTTACATACTCAATCATATGACAACAGCGCTCTCTGTTCATCCAAGCTGTGCAAAATCGGAGTGAAAACCCATAACACATTGTTGTGAGAGCTAATTTTGCACTTGTGTCCGCTCTTGTACCCTGAACAGCATTAGTCATGCACATTCAGGTAAGAGCTTAACAAAGCTTTTTCCTGTTTTGGTATTGTTTGGTGCGTAGGAGGCAGAAGAGTCAAAACTGTTACCCATTTAAAGAGAAGAAAAGGAAAATAGAAAATGAGAAAAAAGGGAGAGAGATGAGAAACAAATATAATGATTGTATAAGGTCATTTTTCTCCTTATGGTTGTATTTTTTATAGACAGTTGTAGGTTACTTTCCAATTGAAGCATTTCTACTTCTCACATTAATTTTACCCGAACAATCCTCATTGCAGTACTGTTTCTGGACAACTGAACAGCACTCTCTCAAAACTGTGGAATAATTATAAACACATACAGTATAATCCAGTTAGTATCGTTTTATGTGAATTTTTCCCATCATTCCATTGCAACTTTTAGCATCTGAAAAACGTTCAGGATTACTGTTTTGGACTTTGGAATAACAGTTTGGAAAAACAAATCCCATAACCCATCTGTGCTGACAAGATGGTTGTAAGAGGGTTAAGAAAAAGAAGGCTCCCTAATTAGGTTGCATATTGACTCTGCCATTGCAGCCTGCCAGTACTTCATGATCGATAAACTGTTAGACTGAATTCACACATTGATTGTACAGCATATCTTAGGGTCGGATATTCTTTTTTGCAGATTGCAAAATATTCTTTCTTTTCTCAATAGCTAATAAACAGTTTTTATAAAGCTTAAAACTGACATGCAGAGATTGTGTGGTGCAAAAAAAGAAAAAAAAAAGATAAAAAGTGCTTTTTGATAAAAAAAAAAAAAAAAAAAGAGATAGCCCAGAACTATTAATTTATCTTTTCTGCCACTGTGGACTAACATGTATCCTAAAAACCCAGCTCTGTTCTTCTACACATTTAAATGGGTTTAAATGAGTACAGCTAAAAGTACATGTAACATATTTCCATTGCACTGTGACTAACAGTGCACTGAAAAACTGACAACATGAGTATTGCACAGTGTAAAACAGTCTCACACCTGCTTTCATAACAATGAGATGAGATATGTAACAAAACCAAAATAATATTGAAATAAATAAAGATGAAAAGCCCCATATTTGACAAGACAGGTCTGCTGAAACACTTTGTGCTTCACCAGGATGAGTCAGTTTGCAAAGTGGTTGCAGAAAGTTACCACCACATGCTGTGGGACATTTTTCTTTTCTACAGTTTTAATTTTGAAGTTATGACAGGATTTGATGCTAAAGAGGAAGCACTAATTACATCTACACTGCATGCTCTGCTGGGTTTTGTTGTCTTAAACGAGGACTCAAGTGAAAGAATCGGTGGAAAGGCCAGGGACTCAAGTTTCTTAGGCAAAGGGAAGACAAATATTTAATTGCTATCATCAAATGTGAAGACTAGCTTTTTATCTTGAAGGCGCACCAACATATGTGAGGTTTGTAAACTTTTAGACAACTGTTGGGTGTGGAGCAATTTTCCAAAAACACCTTTAAGGTCTTTTTTCACAGAATAAGGTACAATCCTAGACTTAACCATCATCATCAATCTTTTAGTTTACTGTAAATTGGTTTTTAATGAACCAGTAATTTAGTCTTTATTTAACCATAAAAATCACCACCCAGGGCTACCATCATTTAAAAACATGGTAGTGCAGACTTCTGTGATCTGGATGTAAAAAAGCATTTTTTTTTTTTTTTACCTTGTTTCTTCCTGCTGCACACAACCCAAAGTCTGGAAAAAACATCCTTTTGTATCCTCACCCAAGCCAGAAAGTTTCTCTCTTCATATTAAAGTCTACATATATTGATAGAGGATGGGGAATTTGTTCTACAATAAAATATTAATTGTGTTAATCCATTTTTTAACTAACAGACAGCTGAGTGTTGTTGCATTAAGTTTTGCAACACTCTCAGATGGGTCACACCATTTAATGTCCAAACAGCAGACTAAAACATTGTCACTACATGCCTCGTTATTGGTTCATTTAGCAGAGTGGGAGCTGTATTACATAATGTTTTTCAGACATTTTTAACGGAGGATTCTGAGGGCACGTTGCTTTTGTTCTGACTAGTGCTGCAGAGAATAGCTTCAAAGGACTGCCACCACTTCTTTTGCACAGCTTCCCTTGAAAAGGGATTGTTGAGAATTGGCTTTGGTTAATATGCACCTTGCAAGGCAGAGAGGAGAGATTTAACCGCAAGGTCTAATAAAAAGGGAACACACAGATTAATGGCATACATAAACCTTCTCTTCTGGCAGTAGCAGCTGTAAGCGAATGAGGACAGAAGAGTAACAGCACCATGTAAGAAAATATTTGAATTCTTAATACGATGTAATTGCGGCAGGGAGACCCCATGGCTATAAAAAGGAGTACAGCAGAGTTCAGAATTTTGGCTTTTGATAGACTGTAGAAAAAAGGAGCAGTGCTTCACTCTGAAATGCTTTGTTACATTGTCAGTGTTCATGCCCCCATCATGGAATAGGAAAAAAAAAAAGAATCCAGCTTAAAGCAGCAACACATCTACAAAAAGCAGCTTCCATTGGTCACAAAGAGCAGAAGAGGATCCTTGGCGCCCTCAGGTGGGCAAGCCAGAGGATCCCAACAGAGCCCCCCCCTCAAGGGCGGATTCCAGACACCCCCTGAAAAACAAAAGTCCAAAAAACAAACAAAAAACAACCCACCCAGGGCGGGCGGAGGGGGCACTAGGGCGAGGAGGGCCAGAACCAACAGAAAAAAAGGTCCAACAAACAAAAAACAACCCACCCAGGGTGGGCGAAGGGGGAAACAGGCCAAGAGGGCAGAAAACAAAAACAGAGTCCAGAACAAAAAACTATCCACTTATGGTGGACGACAGCAAAAAAAAAAAAAAAAAACCTTCTTGGGCAAAGTCTCTGGTGGCCGGCCAAGGGACCGGTAGCGGGACACAGTCTCAGGTGGCCTGCCAAGGGACTGGCAACGGGACAGAGTCTCAGGTGGCCGGCCGAGGGACCGGCAGCGGGACTGAGTCTCAGGTGGCCGGCCGAGGGGCCGGCAGCAGGACACAGTCTCAGGTGGCCTGCCGTGGGGCCGGCAGCAGGACACAGTCTCAGGTGGCCTGCCGTGGGGCCGGCAGCAGGACACAGTCTCAGGTGGCCTGCCGAGGGACCGGCAGCAGGACACCGTCTCAGGTGGCCGGCCGAAGTACCGGGAGCAGGACACAGTCTCAGGTGGCCTACCGTGGGGCCGACGGCGGAGGCGTAGTTGCTGCTCAGGAGGTCGACCGTTGAGATGAAGGCGAAGCAGCGTCTTAGGGGGACCACCTCCGGGGCGGAGGCACGGTTGAGGTTCAGGAGGCCGAAGCCGACGCTCTGGGGGTCTGCTGCGAGGTCGAAGGCGAAGCCGATGCTCCGGGGTTCTGCTGCGGGACCGGAGATGAAGCTGATGCTCTGGGGGTCTGCCGCGAGGCCGAAAGCGAAGCTGACGCTCTGGGGGTCTGCCGTGAGGCCGAAAGCGAAGCTGATGCTCTGGGGGTCTGCTGCGGGGCCAGAGGCGAAGCTGACGCTCTGGGGGTCTGCCGTGAGGCCGAAGGCGAGGCTGACGCTCTGGGGGTCTGCTGCGGGGCCGGAGGCGAAGCTGACGCTCTGGAGGTCTGCTGCGGGGCCGGAGGTGAAGCTGCTTCTCAGGTGGATGACGCCCAAACTACAGCAGGTACCCCCATGGGGTACCCCGTCCCCTCCTCGGCAGCTCAGGAACAGGTTCAGCAGCAACCGCCGACTGCAGCTCAAGAGGAGGCTCAGAAGAGACCATCAACTGCGGCTCAGGAGGAGGCTCTGCAGAAACCGCCGACTGCGGCTCTGGAGGAGGCTCTGAGGAGACCGCCGACTGTGGCTCTGGAGGAGGCTCTGAGGAGACCGCCGACTGCGGCTCTGGAGGAGGCTCTGAGGAGACCGCCAACTGCGGCTCTCTGACTGGAGCAGGGGAGCCCGCCGATTGCGGCTCCGGGCCTGGAACAGGGAAGCCCGCCGATTGCGGCTCCCAGTCAGGCACAGGGGAGCCCGCCGATTGCGGCTCCCAGTCAGGAACAGGGGAGCCCGCCGATTACGGCTCCCGATTGATACAGAAAAACTAATTGTCTCCGAAACCGGAAGCACGGTATTACTTCCAGGTTCTGACGCTGGGGAATCTGAACAGCTAACCGGCTGAAAAACTAGAGTTCCTGAAATGATTTCTGGTTCTTAAGCTAGGGGAACTGAAACACAACCGGGTTCAGAAACTAAAGGAACAGAGGTGTCAGCTGAATCTAGAAGATTAACGGATACAGAGGCTACAGGAAACGGTATGCTAACAGACTCTGAGGCTAAGGAAACTGGATGGCTAACGAGTATAGAAGCTGGAGAAAATAGAGAGCAGGTAAATTCAGAGACTAGAGAAACAGATTTACTACCATGTTCTGATCCTGGATCTGACTGGCGTGGAGGTCTAGCTATTTGGGGTTTGATTAATGAACCAAACTTCAGTCTATTGACTGAGGGTGCTAACTGTTGATCTTAAAGGTGGCTGATGAGACGGATGGAACTGACCTGGCGAGTAGATGGACTGATTACTGCTGTTGACTGGACTACAGGGAGGATGGAGGCGTCGGACTGACCCACCGGAGATGGAGTGGAGGCGTCAGGCAGAACCGCCGGAGAAGGAATGGCTTTCTTGCCCCGGCGGAGGTTCCTACGCCTGGACGAGGCAGAAGGCAGAGGCGAACCAGCAGCAGCAGCAGATGAAGGTTTGGATTTGGTGGTAGGTGGAGATTGTTTGAATGATAATTTAGAAAAAGCGTCTTCAATATTCCAATAAATGAGATCTAGGTATCCGGCTAGAAGAAGGTTATTGTAGAGGTCTGGATATTTCTTGAGCTCGGAGATAATGATGTCAGCTGATGATATCCGTTCACGGGGTGGAGTAATGGTGGAAAGGTCATCTATGGACTGTTTGAAGAAAAGGAGAACTCGATTGAAGGAGTAAGAGGATGTTTCCGCAGGGCTAGCTTGTTGGCCGCAGTGTTCTGTCATGATGGGTATAGGAGCTAGCCCAAGATGCAGAACACTCACGGAGACACTGGTAAAAGTCCAAAGAGTTTATTTAATGACACAAGCACATGGAAAATAACTGGAACAGTTCAGGCAGGGGACTGGTTCACTGGGGTCTGTGCGGGGAACGGGAGATGGCTGGTAGCTGAGTTCATTTGAAGCTAAGCATTTAGCTTCAGGCTTAGGCTGGCAGTCCTGGGTTTGAGCTTCCAGCTTACAGCAGAGAACATCAGTGAAAAACACGAAGGATTTCTCAGGCTGAGCTTCCAGCTCTTAGCAGGGAACAACAGGGGAAAATCCACGTGGGAACCTCTAGGGAAACTCCACACAGAAGTCTTCAGGCTTCATCCACGTAGGAATCTTCGGGTTGGCTCACCAGGGCAGATTAGCTGGTTAGACTCTCCTAGAGCTTCTGGCTTGAGACTAGTTTTCCTGTGATGCAGCTCTCCCAGAGCTGCAGGCCAGAGACAGGTTGCCAGAGGGACTGCTCTTCCAGAGCTTCACGAGGAGACAGGAGGTTAAGCTCATCCAGAGCTTCACGAGGAGACAGGAGGTTAAGCTCATCCAAAGCTTCACGAGGGGACAGGAGGTTAAGCTCATCCAGAGCTTCACGAGGAGACAGGAGGTTAAGCTCATCCAAAGCTTCACGAGGAGACAGGATTCCTGTGAGGCAGAAACAAGGAAGAGTTAGAATCTGATCTCACTCTAGAGATAACCAAGATTCTTCTGTCACAGAGGCTCAGGACGCTAACCAACTAAGATCAACACTGCGGCGTGGAATCAAGGTCTGAAGGCAGCTTAAATACTGTGAGGACCCACGGCGCACTCTGCTGGAGGCAGAGGGTAATCTCCAGAACCTAACAGTAGCTCCAGCCCTGAGAGAAAAAGACAAAGAGCAGAAGAGGATCCTTGGCGCCCTCAGGTGGGCAAGCCAGAGGATCCCAACAGTTATCTAGCTAATCAGTCAATATCAGAGCTGATATTGCATCTCTAGGGTTTTTAGCTGATACCTCTTAAGATGTTATCTTTCTACTTGATGCTAAAATTCCCTTTAGTTCTTGGTTTCTCTAAATATCATTGGTAGAAATTTTATTTTCCATTCATTGTCATTAGAATACGAAGAATCCAATTTTAGAGTCACAATTACAACAATACAAAACTGTCATTATTGTAAGTTAGCATATATTATTCTTAATACATATGTTATTTGATGAGAAAATGGTGAATGAATTGTTCTTTTAAGTTTTTTTTATTTTTATTAACACTGTTGTACCTTTTATTCCTTGTGTTTTTAAATTCCATTACACCAAGAAAGTGTGACTTTGGCCCTGGCCTAGAAGGATCATTGCGTATTTATTTATTGTTCTTTGGCCATAATATATGTTCCTTTAGAAAATTCTTAAATTCAGATGTTAAAGCATAAATGAATGAGATAAATTATATTTTCTTCATTTGCCTTTGTGGTTACAGTACATATGGCTTCCGGCTGTAATGACAAATTTATGAATAAAGGTGTTTATTTACTGCCTACCTTCTGCTCTCCTTTTTTCACGCTCACTTACAAGCACCTTAATGTACCTATATCAATGTACTGCGTTATATTCATCATCGTACATTATTCAGATGTGAATCAATGACTGTCATCCTGCTGACGATCCTGCTGAGCTCCAAAGTTTAATAGCAGGACGAGAATAGCCTTGACAGCACACTGCTGTGATTCAGTGAACTTTTTTGGCACATTGCTTCTCATTAAAGTAGTCTCAGACTTAATGTTTTTCACTGTTTGCAGTCACTATTCCAATGTACTGACCAGGACTGGGTCTGTTTTTTTAAGTCTTCTTACAAAACTCTCTTCATTTTAAACATTTTTATACCGAAGAGCTTTTTTTCATGGTTGTTAGAATGTGTGCATTATCTGTTCTGCATCGTTTCCTAGTGTCCTTTGTTTAAATCCAAGGTGAGAATTTGTCTGAACAAAGTGTTGTTTTATTTCTGACTCATTCTTCCGATGGTTTTGTTTACATAAGAAGGTCGAAATTCCTATTTTTGGGAAGTGCTTGTAAAATTCCAAAAAATGATTTGAAAACATAAAGGAACATTCTTTGTTATATCTTCACACTATTCACAAGAAGATTTGTCACAGTTTTGTGATGTGGACGGATATGCAAAATGACCTTGTAAGCTTTAGCAAAACAGATTTGTATATAGCTCAGTTAGGCGGAAGAATGTTGTCTCTGTTACACGAGATTATGTAATGTGCTTAATCCTGTGCAGTCAGTGTAATGTTAAAAAAATATTCTTTATAAAAGTGTATATACTTCTAAATCAAAAATTGAAAGTTCAAATTCTGGACAGTTTTTTTAAGCTTCAACCATGGTGGCTTTCTTTATTCCAACTAAAAATTAACCAAAACAATTTAGTAAAATAACTTTTTAAGGAATACATTTGTGTTTGCATAATTCTCATCATTTATGTGATGTTTAGAATACTTTTCATTTAATACATTTCTTTCCAAGAGTGGATTTTTTATATAGAAAAAACAACAACAAAAAATCTAAACAAACATAAAAACGTTGTAGATTTAAATAAAAACTAGACTTCTGCTCAAGTCTTGCTGCATTATAATTCCACAAACACTTTATGAGACGAGATTCCGTCCAGAAACAGGATATGCAACACTTCTGAGAAAAACATAGGCCGTTCAGATGATGAGCACTTAAACTCTTCCTGCCCTAACCCTTGTTTTGGTATTGGGGACAGGAAATAAACCTGCACCAGGACGCCCACAACCAGGTTCTATAATGCGGGCTGCAGATTTTGCTTGGGCTTTTACAGTGGGCTTTTACTGAACAACTCAAACCAGTAGGCTGTGGATTCAGACAGATTTTCTGTTTGCTGTCCCAAAGCCAGCTCCATTCCACATTAATGATGGTAAGCCTGCTCCCTGCAGCCTGAAAGTGGTTTGGCTCCTGTTCCTATTGCTGAAATCGCCATGTTTTTTTGCCCTCCACTCTGTTAGTTGTCTTTTTATGCATGACACAGGTGCAAAACAACCTTTTAAGCTAACCATTAAGCACATGAGAACAGCAGAGAATATCATAGGGGCTCCTCTTCCCTCCAGAAAAGACATTTCATCCCAGCGCTGCGTGTCCTGAGCATCATCAGCAACCCCTTACACCCCCTCCATGGACTGTCCTCTGGGAGGAGGCTTCGCAGCATTCGATGCAGGTCCAGCAGATTACAAAACAGCTTCTTCCCCATTATTATCAGACTGCTGAACAGTGGAGAAAACTCTAAATCAAGTCAGACTACATCACACTGACAGCACCAAACCAAAACTGCATAATTGCACCATATATATTTAATGCTATGCACTTCCATATCAATGTGTTTTGCTCCATATTTTTCCCCCCCACACTGTTTACATTTGATCACTGCTGCACTTTAAGAAAGGGAAATGTCAGGAAAGCTGTACAACAAGAAATTGCATTTTGTATACACTCTGTGTACAAAATGACAATAAAAGTTGTCTAAGTCAAATAATTTGTTACAATATAGAAAAAAAAACCCAATTAATTCAGAGGCCTGGCTAACAAAAGTATCACATCCACCATTGATTGTAGGGTTGAACTCAAGACAGACAGATATCAGTTACTGTTGCTATATTGACACAGAGTGACAGGTAAGTCTTACTATATGTGTGGAGTGGCATACCCTGTCATTAAATGATAGTTCAACTTTTCAGTTCATGGTGGATTGTAACTGTTTCATATATTTTATCCTTTCCTATATTTTTTATCTACCAACCTACAGTAGTAGGTTCCTGTTTTGTAATATTTTATAAATACGTTTGATTTCAATGGAATGTAAGGAAAACATTTGCTTATTCAATGTGTGTTTAATATTATTGCCAGAATCAATTGATAAAATATAAGATTGACAAATGAATATACAACTTTCTTCCCTAAATGATTTTTCTGTTGATTACACAAATTTTTTGTATGTTCCCTATCACATCTTAGTTGTACCGGTATTTAGTTCCTGGTTTCTCGTCGTCGTCTCCCGCTTTATCCGAAACCGCGTCGCGGGGGCAGCAGACTAAGCAGAGACTCCCAGACTTCCCTCTCCATAGACACCTACACCAGCTCTGTTGAGGGAAGCCCTAGGCGCTCCCAGGCCAGCCGAGAGACATAGTCTCTCCAGCGTGTCCTGGGCCATACCCTGGGCCTCCTCCCGGTGGGACGTGCCTGAAACACCTCCCGAGGGAGGCGTCCAGGGGTTATCCGAAAAAGATGTCCGAGCCACCTCAACTGACTCCTCTCTATGTGGAGGAGAATCGGCTCTACACTGAGCCTCTCCCGAATGACTGAGCTCCTCACCCTATCTCTAAGGGAGAGCCCGGCCACCCTGAAAGAAAGAAAGCTAATTTCAGCTGCTTGTATCCGGGATCTCGTTCTTTCGGTCATGATCCAGATTTCATGACTATAGGTGAGGGTAGGAACTTAGACCGACCGGTAAATTGAGAGCTTTACCTTTTCGCTTAGCCCTCTCTTCACCATGACAGACCAGTGCAGCGTCCGCATTATTGCAGCAGCTGTTCCCTCACTCGTGAACAGGACCCCAAGATACTTGAACTCCTCCACTTGAGGCATGGACTCTCCTCCAACCTGAAGGGGACAAGCCACCTTTTTCCGGTCAAGAACCATGACCTCAGACTTGGAGGAGCTGATTCTCATCCCGCCCACTTCACACTCGGCTGCGAACCGCCCCAGAGCATGCTGTAGGTCTTGGCAGGAGCGAACCAGCAGAACTACGTCATCCGCAAAAATCAGGGACGAGATCCGCTGGTCCCCAAACCAGACCCCCTCCGGTCCTTGGCTGCGCCTAGAAATCCTGTCCATAAAAGTGATGAACAGGACCGGTGACAGAGGGCAGCCCTGTCGGAGTCCAACATGCACTGGGAACAGGTCCGACTTAATGCCGGCAATGTGAAGCAGACTCCTGCTCCGCTTGTACAGAGAATGGATGGCCCCTAATAAAGGGCCCCTGACTCCGTACTCCTGGAGCACCCCCCACAGGGCGGCACGAGGGACACGGTCGAATGCCTTCTCCAAGTCCACAAAACACATGTGGACTGGTTGGGCAAACTCCCATGAACCCTCAAGCACCCTGCAGAGGGTGTAGAGCTGATCCACTGTTCCACGGCCAGGACGAAAACCAAACTGCTCCTCCTGCAGCCGAGGTTCGACAATCAGCCGGACTCTCCTCCCCGGAAAGCCTGGGGAGGCTGAGAAGTGTGATTCCCCGATAGTTGGAACACACCCTCCGGTCCCCCTTCTTGTGGAAGGGAACCACCACCCCAGGGGGACTGTCACCGACCTCCATGTGATGTTGAAGAGACGTGTCAACCATGACAGCCCGACAACATCCAGAGCTCTAAGATACTCAGGACGGATCTCATCCACCCCCGAAGCCTTGCCACCGTGGAGTTTTTTGACCACCTCAGTGACTTCAGCCTGGGTGATGAACGAATCCAGCCCCAAACACCCAGTGTCTTCTTCCCCCACGGAAGGCGTGTCTGTCAGGTTGAGGAGATCCTCAAAGTATTCCTTCCACCGCCCGACAATATCCTCCTTCAAGGTCAGCAGCCCCCCACTCCCACTGAAAACAGTGTTAGTGAAGCACTGCTTTCCCCTCCGGAGGCACCGGACGGTTTGCCAGAATCGCTTTGAGGCCAACCGATAGTCTTTTTCCATGGCCACTCCGAACTCCTCCCAGGCCCGAGATTTTGCCTCTGCAACCGCTCGGGCCACGACACGCTTGGCCTCATGGTACCTGCTTGCTGCTTCAGGAGTCCCACAAGTCAGCCAAGCTCGATAGGACTCCTTCTTCAGCTTGACAGCATCCCTTACTATCGGTGTCTACCATCGGGTTCGGGGATTGCCACCACGACAGGCACCGCAAACCTTACAGCCACAGCTATGGGCAGCCGCATCGACAATAGAGGCAGAGAACACAGCCCATTCGGACTCCATGTCTCCAACCTCCCTCGGGACCTGAGAGAAGCTCTCCCAGAAGTGGGAGTTGAACACGTCCCTGACCGAGGGTTGCACCAGACGTTCCCAGCAGACCCTCACTACTCGTTTGGGCCTGCCGAGTCTTTCAGGCTTCCTCCTCTTCCAGCGTATCCAACTCACCACCAGGTGGTGGTCGGTGGACAGCTCCGCCCCTCTCTTCACCCGTGTGTCCAAGACATGCGGCCGAAGATCAGAAGATACGACTACAAAGTCGATCATCTGCCTTCGGCCTAGGGTATCCTGGTGCCAAGTGCACCGATGGACATCCTCATGCCTGAACATGGTGTTCATTATGGACAATCCGTGATTTGTACAGAAGTCCAATAATGAGACACCACTGGGGTTCAGAGCTGAGGGCCTGTTCCTCCCGGTCACGCCCCTCCAGGTGTGACTGTCGTTTCCCACGTGGGCGTTGAAGTCTCCCAGTAGAATGATGGAATCCCCGGGAGGGGCACTTTCTAACACCCTCCCCAGGGATGCTAAGAAGGCCTGGTACTCCGTACTGCCGTTCGGCCCATAGGCCGAAACAACTTTCAGAGTCCTCCCTTCAACCCGAAGGCGAAGGGTTGCGACCCTCTCGTCTACCGGGGTGAACTCCAACACGAGACGGCTGAGCTGGGGGGAGACAAGCAGCCCCAACCCCGCCCTCCATCTCTCCCGGGCGACGTCACTTGCCTTGCTGTATTTCTCGTTGTGAGGGTTTTTGAACCACTCTTCGTCTGACCTGTCACCAAGAGCCTGTTTGCCTTGGGAGACCATACCTGGGGCATTTAGCCCCCGACAACATAGCCTCTGGGATCACCTAGGCACTGAAACCCCTCCACCATGTTAAGGTGGCGGTTCAAGAAGGGGGTTCCTGGTTTCTGTTTTCTCTTATATTAAGCCTCCCTGTGTTTCCTCAATGTTCTTCAACTTAAAATTGTTTTTAAAATATCTCCTTATTTGTTCTGCTGTTGCTAAGATTTGGGTTCTCAACAACCTGAAATTGTGGCACCTGCTGTATTAGCTGAGTTTAACAATCGAAACAACTCAAACTAAATATGTACTGTATGCATTAGAGGAATACAATTTTATATTTCCAAAAGTAAACATCAAAATCTTAAAACATATTAGGTTTGTCAGTCTTTTCTTCGATTAACAACACCTGTGTTAGATTAACAGAAACTACAGCTGTGCCATTAGCTGGTCAATGGACTGATAATAATTCCACTGTCAGCCATTGCAGCTTTAAAAGCTAAAATGAAATTATTATTGCTTCACCAAAGGTTTCCAACTCAACAAAAAATGGGCCTTTTTTATCCAAGCATTGTCTTCAATGCTACTGACTTCTGTTGGGAGCTGGAGAAATTCCACCTTTCTCCAGCAGAGTCCGCCGTGGATCCTCTGAGGGAGCCTCCTGCACAGCTGCAGCTAGTCAAGATCATCAGAGGATCCACTACTTAAGCTGTCTTCAGACCTTGCCTCAACGCCGCAGTGTTGTTCCAGTTGGTCAGCGCTTAAGCCTAGATCCTCAGAGTAATTCGATGACTTTTGAATCCAGCTTGGATTCTAACCCCTGTGTCTGTTTTCCAGGAAACCTGTGCCTCCTCTGTGAAAGCTCTGGAAGAGCTAACCTGCCGAACCGACCCTCAGAGCCAAACCTGAAGATTCACAGAGAACCTCCAAGCAGCTCTGGACTAGAGCTGGGGAACCCAGAGCCAAGGTCTGTTCTAATTAGACGTGAGACGCTGAAGCAGCTAACGGACTCTGCTGATGAACTCTTCTCCAGAACCAACAGTGAATCTCCCAAAGCTAACCTCAAGAACCCTCAAGGTATAATCAGTAAACTTCAGAGAATCAAACCTCTGTCGACAACGCTAACTGAACTGTCTCTCACGCAGACTCCGGTGAACCAGAATCCAGGCCCTGAACCTGAAGCATTATATCCTGTGTGCTTGTGCATAAATAAACTGTTAAACTTTCATCCTTGTGTCCGTCAGTGGTGTTCTGCATTCTTGGGTCGCTTTCAGTGAACCCATCATGACAGAACACTGCGGCCAAACTCAAGGCCCAGCGGATCACTTCACCCGTCGACTGGAGGAGCAGGATGCCCAAATTCAGGGACAAACCCAAACGCTCCGTGAGTTATACCGTCTAGTAGACACTCATAACCAAATGCTACAGAGCTGCGCTAATTATCTGAACAGCGCTAATGCTGTCCCACAACCATTTCCAGGTCCAGTTCCACCTCCGAGGTCACCAGCAGTGACGTCATCAGAGTTCCGTCCTAGTCTCCCAGAAAGATTTTCTGGCAACATGAAAGATTGCAAAGGATTTTTATTTCAATGTCGGTTAATTTTTCAGAATTCCCCTGGCTGTTTTTCCACAGATCACAAGAAGATAACTTTCATTCTCTCTCAGTTAACAGGAAGAGCCTTGGAATGGGCTCAGGCAATATTTGCCACTGATGATAGTTTAAATTGCTACTACTCTGATTTCATCTCTGAATTTACCCAGGTATTCAACCAAGAAACTGACCAAACTATTGACTCTAGAGCTCTTTTCAATCTCAAACAGGGAAACTCTTCGGTGGCTGAATTTTCAATTAACTTCTGGGTTAAAGCGGCAGCTTCCGGATGGAACCAAAGCGCCTTGAAAGGAGCCTTTTTCGTGGCATTAAACGAGCACATTAAAGATGAACTCGCAACCCTCGATGAACCGGCTACCCTCGAAGATTTAATTCGCCTCTCCATCAGATTAGATAATAGAATTCGAGCCAGAAACAGTTCTAAGAAGCAGGGTACACTTTCTTCTGCCTCACATAACGTGACTGTTTGTTCTCCCTCTACAGAGCAGTTGCTCATTCAGAGGTCTAAGCCCCAGGCTCTACCGCTGCCTGTTCAGGCCTCTCATTCGGGCGAAAGGGATGTCGAACCCATGCAGGTGGGACACACCAGGCTCACTCCAGAGGAGAGACAAAGGCGCCTTCTAAGTAAACTATGTATCTACTGTGGTGAGAGTGGACACTTCATTGCTTCCTGCCCGGCTAAATCAAAAGCCTGGGCCCGCCAGAGGATCTGAGGAGTCTGGCGGGCCAAATAAACACTAAGAAATCTCCTCGACTGTTGCTGCCTGCCACACTTTTCTGTGCCAACCAGAGCCTCTCTTTCTCTGCATTCATCGACTCTGGCTGTGAATGTAACCTAATCGATTCCAACCTCGTCCAGCAACTCCAAATTGAAACTATTCCTCTGACTCAGCCTCTCCGAGTATCCGCTATTGACGGGAGAAGACTCCATCAAGTTACCCATCAAACTCAGCCCCTCGAGCTACTTCTGTCAGGTAACCACCGAGAGACTATCTAATTTTTTGTTTTTCCCTCTGCATGTTCCCCGCTGGTGCTCGGCTTCGAATGGTTGGAGAAGCATAATCCTCACATAAACTGGGCCAAACGTCACCTGGAATCATGGTCCATCTCATGCCACGAAACATGCCTGCGTTCAGCTGCCCCCTTGGTGGGGTCTCCTAGAGGCGGGGGGGAGATGGACTCTCCTGACCTTTCTTCAGTTCCTCCTGAGTACCATGATCTCGCCCCTGTCTTCAGTAAGGTCAGTGCTACTTCCCTACCTCCACACAGACCATACGATTGCGCCATTGAACTGTTACCTGGTGCTCTCTTACCTAGCAGTAGATTGTATAACATCTCCAAGCCTGAAAGGAAAACTATGGAAAAGTACATCAACGAATCATTAGCAGCTGGAATAATTCGCCCTTCATCTTCTCCATTGGGCGCCGGGTTCTTCTTCGTAGGAAAGAAGGATGGTTCCCTGAGACCCTGTAT
Organism: Cyprinodon tularosa; assembly: GCF_016077235.1. Taxonomy (NCBI): domain Eukaryota; kingdom Metazoa; phylum Chordata; class Actinopteri; order Cyprinodontiformes; family Cyprinodontidae; genus Cyprinodon; species Cyprinodon tularosa. The sequence goes on along the minus strand of NW_024039730.1, from coordinate 66,133 downwards.
TGACTATCGAGGTTTGAACCAGATCACTATTAAAAACAAATACCCACTGCCTCTTCTCGCCTCTGCTTTTGAGCCCGTACAGGGAGCTACTGTATTTTCTAAACTGGATTTAAGAAACGCTTATCATCTCCTTAGGATCCGTGAAGGCGACGAGTGGAAAACTGCCTTCAAAACACCCTTGGGCCAATTCGAATACCTGGTTATGCCCTTTGGACTAACCAACGCTCCAGCCTGCTTCCAGGCCCTCGTTAACGATGTTCTAAGAGACTTTCTCAACGTTTTTGTTTTTGTGTACATTGATGACATTCTCATTTACTCCAAGGACCTCGACGAACATAAAAAACATGTCCGTCTTGTTTTACAGAGACTGCTGGAGAACAAACTGTTCGTGAAAGCCGAGAAGTGCGAATTTCATCAACCTTCAGTCACCTTTTTGGGGTTTGTGCTCGAGGGCGGCCAGGTTAAACCATCTGAGGACAAGATCAAGGCAGTTTTAGACTGGCCTGTTCCAGAAAACCGCCAACAACTTCAAAGGTTTTTGGGTTTTGCTAACTTCTATCGTCGGTTTATCAGAAACTACAGCCAGACCGCCCTTCCTTTAACTTCTCTGATATCTATGAAACGCAGCTTTCAGTGGACTCCCGAGGCTCAAGCAGCATTTGATAAATTAAAGTCATTGTTTTCCAGAGCACCAGTCCTCATGCAACCTGATCCTGCTAAACAATTTATTCTAGAGGTGGATGCTTCAGATTCCGGTGTTGGGGCAGTCCTTTCCCAGAGACTAGACTCTGATCAGAAGATACACCCCTGTGCTTTCTTCTCCCGTAGGCTTTCCACCGCTGAGCAGAATTATGATGTGGGTGACCGAGAACTCCTGGCCATTAAACTGGCACTGGAGGAATGGAGGCATTGGCTGGAGGGAGCTGAGCACCCGGTTCTTGTATGGACAGACCACAAGAACCTGGCTTACATCCAGTCAACAAAACAAGCTAATCCTCGCCAATCCAGGTGGTCAATCTTCTTTTCTCGGTTCAACTTAATCATCTCCTACAGACCCGGATCCAAGAACGTGAAGCCCGATTCTCTCTCTCGTCTCTACTCCGTCGATCATCCCGAGACACCTGAACCAATCCTTCCGGCTTCATTTACAGTTGGAGTGGTCAACTGGGAAATAACTGATCTCATGAACTCAGCCCTGGCCACTGAACCCGATCCAGGTAACGGCCCGTCTAATCGTTCATATGTTCCATCTTCTGTCAGGTCCCGTCTTATCCAGTGGATGCATGCCGCCAAATTCTCCGCTCATCCTGGAGTCAGCAGAACAGTAGCTCTCATCTCCAGACGCTTCTGGTGGCCCACTCTCCACAGGGACGTGAAGGAGTATGTGTTGGCTTGCCCCACATGTGCCCGTAACAAAGCCACCAACCTCCTTCTGGCCTGCTTCAACCGCTTCCTGTTCCCTCGCGTCCCTGGTCCCATATCGCCATCGATTTCATCACCGGTCTCCCTGTCTCTCGAGGTATGTCCACCATATTCACTATTGTTGACCGCTTCTCGAAGTCCTGCCATCTTATTCCCCTCAGAAAACTTCCCACGGCCTTCCAGACTGCCCAGCTTCTCATTAAGCATGTTTTTCGGTTACACGGCATTCCCCAAGAGATCCTCTCGGACAGAGGCCCGCAGTTCATCTCCTAGGTCTGGAAGGCATTCTGTTCCGCTCTCAGCTGCAAACCCTCTCTCACCTCTGGTTACCACCCCCAATCGAATGGTCAGACCGAACGCATGAATCAGCAATTGGAAACCACCCTTCGCTGCCTTACGTCTAACAACCCCGTGGATTGGAGCCAATTTCTGCCATGGATAGAATACGCCCATAACTCCCTCAGATCTGCATCCACTGGACAATCCCCATTCCAGGTGAGTCTCGGCTATCAACCACCTCTTTTCCCCGCAGACGAGAGAGAGATTTCGGTGCAGTCCGTCAACCATCACATCCGCCGTTGCCAAAGGATCTGGAGGGAAACCATCGCCACTCTCAACCAGTCATCAGAAGCGACTAAGCGCTTCGCCGACGCCCGGAGACGTCCCGCCCCTGAGTATGCCGTAGGTCAGGAGGTATGGCTGTCCACTCGAGACATCCCCCTCAAGGGGATGTCTCGAAAACTCTCCCCGAGATTCATAGGACCCTTCAAAATCTCTCGAGTCATCAACCCTTCAGCTGTTGGGTTGCAGTACCTCGTCGACTGGGAGGGTTACGGACCGGAGGATCGCCAGTGGGTTCCAGGCTCGTACATCCTCGATCCAGCCCTCATCGAGGAGTACGAGCGTTCCTGCCCATCAACCTCTTCCGGACCGCCAAGGGGCGGTCGTTGAGGGGGGGGTACTGTTGGGAGCTGGAGAAATTCCACCTTTCTCCAGCAGAGTCCGCCGTGGATCCTCTGAGGGAGCCTCCTGCACAGCTGCAGCTCGTCAAGATCATCAGAGGATCCACTACTTAAGCTGTCTTCAGACCTTGCCTCAACGCCGCAGTGTTGTTCCAGTTGGTCAGCGCTTAAGCCTAGATCCTCAGAGTAATTCGATGACTTTTGAATGCAGCTTGGATTCTAACCCCTGTGTCTGTTTTCCAGGAAACCTGTGCCTCCTCTGTGAAAGCTCTGGAAGAGCTAACCTGCCGAACCGACCCTCAGAGCCAAACCTGAAGATTCACAGAGAACCTCCAAGCAGCTCTGGACTAGAGCTGGGGAACCCAAAGCCAAGGTCTGTTCTAATTAGACGTGAGACACTGAAGCAGCTAACGGACTCTGCTGATGAACTCTTCTCCAGAACCAACAGTGACTCTCCCAAAGCTAACCTCAAGAACCCTCAAGGTATAATCAGTAAACTTCAGAGAATCAAACCTCTGTCGACAACGCTAACTGAACTGTCTCTCACGCAGACTCCGGTGAACCAGAATCCAGGCCCTGAACCTGAACCATTATATCCTGTGTGCTTGTGCATAAATAAACTGTTAAACTTTCATCCTTGTGTCCGTCAGTGGTGTTCTGCATTCTTGGGTCGCTTTCAGTGAACCCATCATGACAACGTCATTTTACCTCATCTTTTTCATGTACAATGGGTTTTAAATAGACACAACGTTTCTAAACAAGAAACTCTTGACAACGCTAACCACGCTTATTTTTACAACCTTTTAGATGTAGGAATCTGAATCTGGCATCTTATTTACTTTTCTACAGACTCATTGGGACAAGCTGATCAAATAGAATTTGTTATAATGTTTAAAAACTATTCCATGAACCACTTATAAACTGCTATTATAAAGGGGAAAATATGAAACAACAGTATTTCTGTATGGATTTACATATAAATATGATATAAATAGCTACAGATCAAGAGAGTTGCCTGCTTCAAAATTGTTTTCTGTTAGGAGGAAAGATTCATGACAGACGAGCAATTTGATATAAGAAGAGCCACATTTGGACAAGTGAAGGGTAGCCTTCCAAATTCTAAGTTTTAAGCAGGTTCTGACAGTGGAGACAACAAAAAAGAAAACATTATCATGAAATAATTTTTTGTTTTAGGTCATATGTTTGATTTTTATTATACTTAAAAAAACTTTCGGAATAATATTTGAAATCCAAAAATTTATATTATATTCATGCCGAAATATTGTCTGTTTAAATAAATGAAATGAAGGAAATCTAAACTCCATGACCTGCTGTACTGCTTTGGGCTCCTGAAAGAATAATAAAACTGCATCTCCCAAAAATCCTATGTTACCCAGAAAGGTACCAGAGCATATTATAAAACAGCAAGGAAAGTTAACAAAAAAATACAACTAAATTATTTCCATGACCTCACAGATGAATAACACATTAACAATCTCTATGTTTTATGTAGATGAGAAGAAAGTAAATTTAAAGACTTATATTAGCCTTCTTAGATCCTGAAACAACAGTAATATATATCTGTGATAAATTGTCTATCTACTGAAGAACTGAAGTGTTTTATAATCAGAATTGATGCTATCTCTAAGGTAAGTGAAAGCATTTCTGCCTGAAGCTTTAGCAAAAGCAAAGATTTGCTGCACTGATACAAGTGAGCTCCTTTTCATGAAACAATGCAGATCTAATCCAGTATGTAGGTAGCATGTGTTGAAGACACAGTTGACTTGCCTGTGGCCCTTGTATGTTGCATAACCAGACAGCTGACACAGTACAAAAATTGTCTGAGTAATGTAGTTGCAAAGTCATGTGTAAAAAAATACATTCACACACTTTTCCACTTCTTTATGCAAGCAAAAACTGAATACAGACTGTCTCTTTTTGGCCATATCATGTTTATTCTCATGAAAACACAGAAAATAGATGATATTTATGGAAATTACGATGATATTTCCATATCAATGAATGTATTGTTCAACAAATGACAAATAACATACATATAATAAGGTGCTTAAAAGGTCACAGTGGAAAAAAAGACACTAAGTAGACATATATTCCTGTAAAACAGCAATGATTTGAAAGTGAGATTTAATCATTAGAAATATTGTTTTCTTCCAAAATGTGATAGTTTGATATCATTACATTATTATGTCGAAATCACAGAACTTGCATGCCTAAAAAGTACCCTGTATTTCTTATAATGAATTATTTAACAGAGGAGGAGTAATCCTTGATTTATGCCTGTAAGCTTAGTGTTTTCTAATGAAAAGTAGGCTACTAAGGAAAGAGTAAGTCGTCCCCAGCATGCGATTCTGGTATAAAGCTTCCATGCCCTTGTCACTGACAAGGATGTCATTAGTTTTGGACTTTAATTGGCTTCATCCAACCATTCCTCCATTCCTTGAGTTGAATAATTATACAACTTTAAAGATCTGTAAAAGAACAATGAGTAGTTATGTGCGCCTCCATCCTCTTATAGTCCAAATATTTCATAGAGGCTCATCATTTGTCTACATCTATACATTCACACTTACTAACATTTGGTTAATTTTTCATTCTCAAGTTTCATCTCCACCACAATTTCCTTCTGTTAACATTTAGCATAATTCTGTGAAAATAGCTAACCTCTTTTCTTAACAAAAATCAAGGGAATAATTTGGCTTCTTAAAGACTGTCGGCGTTTGAATGCAGACCAACAATCTTCGATAGGAAGGTGTAGTGAGTGCAGCCGTTTTATTATATTTCATCCATTTCTATAACATTTCTTGAGTGTGTTTACTATCATTGACCTTAAGGTACAAGCTGTTGTGTTCAGCAGTGTGTTTTAACATTTAAGGTTCTGATTATAGCTAAAGCTTACTCAGGTTGTCATTGTGGCCATAGTTCAGTCTAAGTTTAGTCTATGTTAGTTTCTCCTGGTTTAAAACAAGCTCTGAGAAATCATTTCAAGAACTGGAGTGTCCTATTTGTGGAGATTTTGGCAGTCTACAGTTTAAACCAAAGTCCACAATGGTGCCTTAGGGTTTTTTTTCTTCTCGTAAATATCACTAACATCAATTTCCCTTCATATAATGCTCATTGTTTAGCTTAAATAGTTATGATTTTCCAAATGAATCCAATACTTAACACTAACTTTGGGTATTGCAAAACTACATTGTGAATGATATGGGGGGAAAAATGCCCACATTACATTTTTGGAAAAGCCTTTCACAGTCACTTTAATTAGATTTTATTGTGCACATTTTTAAGGAAACTGGTTTTAGCTTCTCTAAAGGAAGAATTGCTAATGGTACATGTGCAAATTGCCATGGGACATGAAGAGCATTGTGAGTTGGTAAATTTCATAGCCTCTCTCTATAATTTTCCCAATGCATGGATAACAGAACACAAATTTAATGGTTAACTTAACATGAATATATATAGATCATTTGAAGAAACCATAGTTCCAAGATTTAACCCATTCATGTATAGGGAGTTCACTCAAATCATGTGGAAAGGTCAGTATCCACACCCAGCACCTTCTCCCTGCAAGTTAACAGTGCTAACTACCGCCACCATATCCGAGAGAAAATCAATTAGAAATGAAAAAAAAATCCATCCTTGGTACAAAGATGATTTTTTTTTATAGCTTGTATGCTGTATAATCAATGCAACCTGCAAAAAATTATAGTTCAAATAAAATAATTTAGAAACCATAAATAAAATGCTCATTAACATTTATGAAAACTTCTCACCAGAGCGGACCATCACAGTGTGATATAACAAGGAAAAACCCAGGAGCGATTGGTTGAACAGAACCAAAGTGCACTGTAAACCAATGTTTTTGCAAAGGCTAAAAGATTCATCTTTAAAGGAGATTATTAAAAGGCAAACAATTATTTGCCATTATTAGATTTCAAAGAATTTTTTCACTTTTTCCCTTTTGTACATGGCAAAAAATATATATATAAATTTATAAAGATAAGCAACAAAGGGCCTTAAATAATTCATAGAATATTTTATTTTGTTTGTGAAACATTTTAGGTGTTGATATACTGAATTGTGTATAAAACTTAGGAACATTTGAAACAATTGCTGGGTATAAATATTTCCCTTTTACAAAATTCTTTATGCAACTTCTAGGTAGGACCGACATGCATCAACCAGTAGCAGGAGAAGCAGCAGTAATTCAGTGGTTGTTTGGGTGTTTGTAAAATCCCCTTACAAGAAATTGTGCTTTTTTTGGTCCCCAAAGGAGGCTTAGATTTAGGGTTCTTTGCCTGCACGTCGAAAATTAGAATAATGTCTTTACATAACCAAGAAGATGACAAAAATAACTGATTCCATAGCATAATATATAGAGAATTTTCAGCTGTTGCTTGTTATCTCTCTTAATTTAAAACCTCAAAAATATCTCATAAAATGATTAACTATTGTTTTGATTCAACTCTCTCAGTGTCTCAAAGACATCACTTACAGAAAACACGATGTGACTGTAGATCAGCACAGCAAAAGAAAAGAGTTGAGCAAAGGAAACAGAACTGCCCCATATCTGCAAGTAGGTGTAACATTTTAGAAGTTTCAAGCTTTTCTTTTGTAAACTATATTGTTAATCTTTATGACAAAGATGTTTTATTAATACTAACAGGAACAGGAACCAATAATTTCTCGCATTCAAAAATTAAAGAAATACAAGCAAGATTTTATTACCACATGCAAGCTGCTGTTAGACACATGAGCTAATTCAAATGACTGTTTAGACAGATTTCTTAATGGGAGTGAATGAAAGCATAAAAAGGCTGAGTTACAACACCTTCACATGAGAATATTAGGGTGAACTCATAGTGTACCTCCAGTGCTACCAGCTCCAGCCTAACTTTAAACTAACACAATTTGAACTGATGCATTATAGCAGTTAGGTGATCATTGTGATTATAAAATTCCCCCAAATTTTAAGAGTAGATATAGTTGTTGTACATGTGTGCTCTGAGTAACATACCTGTCTACAAAACCAATCTACACTATAGATTGATGCTCTTATGGAGAAATATTGCATGAGTCTGCACCTGGAGACAGAAGTCTTTTGTCTCCAATAACTGCAGTGTAAATAAATGGCCATTGATTAAGCATTGTCTGGTTACAGTCTTTGCTGGGTTTTTTGAGCTGATGTAGCCCTTCAGTCAGGCATTCCATCAACGAGCGGTGGCTCCTCAAGAGCAGCAGCTAAGCCATTGTTCTCACCCCTGTCACCTGAATCTCTTTCCTCCATCTTTTCATCCTGATTTAGTTGATTCAGTTCTGAAAGGCAGTCCAGGGGGTCAAAGGTCGGCGATGTGGGTTTAGGGCTTAGAAGTGGGAGCTGAGGCAAAAGTGGCTCGTCCCGAAGCTTGGTGGCTAACTCCTTGGCGCTGCATGTGGGAGTGTTGGTTTCGTAGACATCATGGAAGTTGTTGTAGTCTACTTCATAGAAGCCCTTCTCCAGAGATAAAACAGGTGTGAAGCGGTAGCCCCACAGCACCTCGGTGTCCAGGTAGGAGCTCCGAGCCTGACACGTCATGCCTGTCACAGATATGAAAGAGAATGGGTGTTTGTGTTTACATGCACAAATTAATTACACAGCATATAAACATTTTAACAAAGAAAATAACAACCAAACACGAAGTGGACAAGAAAAACAAATATAAACACACACAAAAAAGGGAAGAGAAGAGGTACCAAATTAGTTCATTCATCACATTTTTAGAGGAATGGTGACAAAATAAATACCAAGACTTGCTGTGGATTTCTCATTAAAGCTTTTGCCTGGTAAAATATCAGTATAAATAATTCAAAGCATTGTGCTTTCATTGAAGAGACTAAAAACTAGAATGCATTGTGAATATAAAAAAATTAAACATGTTACTTACAATTTAAGAACAAGTCTATTATTGGCTTCCTTTCATTAACACTGAGGTTTTTATAAAAAAGTTGCTTGGTACGTTTATTGTAAAGGAGACGATTGCAACCAATCAAATTAGTTCATTTGAACTCTTTTTATAAATGTAAAACCTTATTTTAATGTAATTTTGAGGAGGAAAGTCAACTCATGATGGCCGAATTTAATTGTTTTTACCTTTTACCAACCTTTCTGGAATCTTAGATTTACTGTAGCCAAGTGATGTTCTTACTAAGGTCTTTATCACCCCTTAAATTAAATCTCAAAGTTAATATTGTCTCAATTTCAATATTGAAAGTAAAGTGTGGTTATAATTATTTAGATTAGGGTTAAAAAAATAAATAATTGGATAACGTTTTAAAAAGTGTTCACTATACTTTATATACCCATACCCATGCGTACTGTACGTATAGGAGTACACAGAATGGAGCCATACATAACCCATGCAGGTAAATCTCAAAATAGTATGGAAGAAATTATATCTACCTGTGATATTTATGACACTCGGAAATATACTGCATAACTTATGGTTTAAATAGATATAATTTTCATGATGATGCAGATTGGTGAAACAACTATAAACGCTAAATGCATGTTGAGTCATATATACAACATGTCTTCAGCATGACATGTTCTTTTCTCGGGTCAGTGAGTTAATGCTGCAGAAAGATATAAAACACATGCATAATATTTGTCAGGATTCCGGTGTTAAATTAGGTGAAGTGTTCTGTAACATTTTATCAAAGTGGGCGAAACATCAGATGGATATATAAACATACAGGTGGTTTCAAGCTTCATGCAGAACCTCAGTAGACACACTGTGGACATTTTTTGAAGTTTCAAAACAGCCTGGCCTGTCAGAAACCATTTTAAGTTTTTATTTTACTAAAGAACACCTGGTTGTTTGTTTTCTTCTCATTACACAAACTTATAAACTATCATTAAATACAATGTTTTAAGTTTCTTTAACTTTCCTTTTCTTCATAAGATTTTGTAATAAATTAAAATTTCTCCTTCCAAAAATGATATGATAATATACATAGTTAAATTATTAGTTTAAATGCATTCAGTTGAATGAGGTTTTGTTAAACACAAAGGATAATGAGCTCAGAAAGCACCATTTACTCAGCTATGGTCAATTTCTCTTATTTCAAACAGTTTGCATCGGCTACCAAATCTTTAAACATATGATAAAAATATTGGTGATTTTGGAAAGAAAGATCTCTGCCTATGAAAAACGAAGGAAAATATAGTTTTATTTTAGATAAACAAGTTGTCTGATCTTGAACATGTGTATTTGGTAATGTTGTCACAAATTGAACTAATATAATAGCACCATACTTTGGGATAACCAAAAACATCCACCATGTTCCTCTGAATGTGCTGTTAACACTTTGATATTAAAAAGTGCGCTCAGTGCATGCAGACAAACTGAGATTGTGCTGTTGTAATTCTTATAAAGAATGTGTTTTTTGCATGCCTTTCTCTTGTGTAGTGATACTTACTGTAGCAGTGAAAGCAGCTGTTTAGGGGCTGCAGAGGCCATAGTTATTTCTATCTATGATCCAATCACAATTTGCCCCTAATATGGCTCATATCTGTATTGTGTTGCAAAACTCTCAAAAACTGTTTGCTAAAAAGGATTTTGATCTGTAATGAGTAATGCTGGAGATAATAGAAAGAAGTAACCAAACAGCACATTGCAACCTACAGAATTGTTTCTATATTTGTAAAATAAAAGAAGAGCTATTTTTCGCTTACTTACATTTACAAATAAAAATCTAAAACTGCGCTGTGCATTTGTTATCCTGCCTAAGAAAGTGAATATTTTACAGAATTGTCTTTAGCTAAGGTGAGAGCCTCAAGTCTTTTAAGGGATGTCAGATTTGGACAGCTTGAAATCTAGATCTTATTATGAATATTTGCTTTACTTTATTGAAAATGTGATAAAAAATGTAGTCATTTTACTACAATTTTAAAGGCTTATGAATGTCATTAGTACTGCATAGAACAACATGCTACAGCTGGAGTTACTGCAGCAGGGGCTGATCTTTAATTTCTCTGCAGTACACCTGTGCTCTGTCCTAAAAAAATCTGACATACCCCTCCAGCAATTGTTCACAGTTTGGAAAAAAAGGACAAAGTTAACATATTAAATATGTTACAGAAACATAACGGCTGATTGCATTACTGTTGTAATGTCATCCACGTTGTCTAATTAGCTTTTTGGATATACAAAACTCAGTTTTACCACCCTTAATGTTATGGATTAAGCTGGAAATATTGGTTTTCCATTTCAGGTTAGTTTATTTCTATTCATGCTGCTCAATCTCAGAAACAAATCTATCTTACTTTGCTATTTTGTTTTTATAGGATAAGAAGCAATTGATTTATCTAAGCCAAATGACAAAATAAAACCAACTCTGATATTAAAAGACATAGGACCCCAAAGAAATCCAATTCTGAGTTATTTTCCTGGAAAGATGGCAAAGTACAATAACTTTAAAAAAAGAAAAAGAATAGAAAACACAGTCCACTGTTTTCACAACAATAGAATGGATTCTTGGAAATTGTATCATTCTCGTCTTATTCTCTAAATAGATAATTTTCAAGCGCCACAACACTAAAACCTTTATCTAAAGTATAGAATCATCATATAATGAATGGGAAGTTAAAAGAACTTTAAAATTCAACTTTAAAGATGACAAATAGATTTTCATTTAAGTTCTACCATATGTACCATACCTGGCTGGTTAAAATAGGGAAAAGCATTGGATTAGGTTCAATGCTGCACTGGATGTTTATGAACACTTTTGGAGCTTTTTGTTTTTCACTAGATTTAATAAATTTCTACCTTAATGAAATGAATATGAGAGTGAGCAATATAGCCAGAACACAATAAGATACTGTTTAGAAAGGAATGTTTTGCTTTGGAAATAAAGTAAACTATGTAGCTCTCTAAATCTAAACATTTGCTGCAAAAAACAAAACAAAAACCAACTATATCAAAATAAATGGTCAGTGTAGGTTTTACGGATCCTTTAGACGTGTAGGAAATGTGTTGATTCAAGGCCTGTGTGTATATAAATTTGATTTACACGTGAAGAGTCATTTTTCATCTGATAAAAATGTTTTCTAAAAAATATTTGATGTCTTGCTTTCTATTAGTCAATCACTGAGATGTTAGATAATAAAAGAAACAACAGTTTTGTTTATTTTTAACCACTGATCTTAATATCCTTCAAGATCATAGCAAAATTGGCCTTTACTGTATATATTTTTCCTAACATATTTGCCTTATTTTAAACCACATCCCTGCTTTTGCAAGCTTTTCAGTTAATAACATTTTTATCTCATTGAAGTAAAAAACTTTTTAATTAGTTTATTCAGGTCATGTTGCTTTAAAAAATATACGATCTGCGTAAAAGCAAGTATTTCACAAACCAAACACTAACTTACTGACATTATCTGCAACGAATAGATCATTTGTTTCCACTGCCATGTATTTGTGTTTATTAGTTCTAGTCGCTTCATTCACTTCAGGTGGGTCTAAATGAATGTTTGTAGATAGGCCTATTAAAAAACAGAGTTGCTTGTGATGCAAAACTGCTTCAAATGTGTTTTTCATAGTTTTCCCCCCAAATATAAGGATTTTGGGCCCAGAGCTCAATGTTATAGTTGTGCTAACTACTAAAACAACATGCAATAGTGGCATGTTTGTCATTAGCTAAATAATTAAAGTTGGACAGCCATTAAGTACATATATATCGATATATGTATATAGTGTGGGTGTCTGTTTAAGTGTGCTATGATGGAAATGTTCAGATGGAAAAATCCTTCATAGTAAGTGAGTTCATAACTTTCTGGCTTATGCTCTATTTACTAAGTTCTATGTACCAGTGGAAAATCAAGGTAGTGAGCAGAGGAATTTGTGTTTGTCTGTTGGCTTGCATTCAAAGACAGCAATGGCGTTTCCTCAGCGTGATGCCACGGCGATGTGAAACGTCAGAGCATACCTGATCTGAGCAGAGCTGATTACATCTTGTGACAGTAATATTCTGCTGTAGACACAAAGCACCGAGTAAAAATTCCCATTACACTAACAGCTGGATAAGGAGAAAACAAAGTAAACTGAACTTAATTCAGTCTGAATATTGAAGGGAATAAAGAGTCTCCATTTCATTTAAGAGTCTGTGGGAATGTATATATCCCAGTAGAAAATAAATCTGTATCTTTATACATATTGAAATTCCTAAAGATATAAATAAAAAAAAGAAGCAGAAGGAAAATGAAGAACCAGATACAGAACAACCTGGAAAGTCATCTTATAAGGTTTTGAGATTTTTTTTTATGTTGATAAATGAGTAATATTTAGTTAATAAAAAAAAAACATTTCTTACACTAGTTTGTAAAATATTTTCTCATTAAACAGTCACAAACCAGGTTGTTGTTATCCTGTGCAGCTTATTTTAATTTCCACTTAGCTCCCTTTTCACCTGTGCTACAGCATTTTTCCTTTCATAGACAAGTCTTGGTTTCAACGTTAATGGAGCTGCCTTCCAAACAGCCAATTATACTGTTTAAAAATGTTTTATATAATTTACACTAACATTAACAGTCATGTTAAGATTTGGTTCAACATTTATCACAATAGATTGTAGTGTACTAATTGGATGTCTAGAATTTACTTACTTTTTTATTTTTACTTTTTTATTGTAATTCTCCCACTGAGCCTGATTCTACTGAAGGTTTCTTCCGGTTGAAAATGTGTTTTTTTTTCTCCATTATCGCTGCATGCATACTTCATGTCAGGGATTCCTACAGAGTTAACAAGCAAATGTCTACTATCACAACATTCTCATCCAGGAGAACAGAATTTTGCAAAGTCAGACTCCAATGAATTTTAATACTGATTGACTTGTCTTTGAAAAGTACCCTCTGATGACATGTGTTGTAAATTGCCACAATAAGAATGAACTACATTTAATTAAATTAATCTTTTGAATAGATTATTAGGTGGGGTTGCCTGGTAATGCACTAAACCAATGACTGCATCGTGTCATATGGTAATTATTCTGTAGGTAAGAAAAAATCTTTGTGGGATTTCCAATGGGTCCATTCTGTTGGGATCTGGAGATTCTCCACCTTCTCCAGCAGAGTGCGCTATGGATCCTCCTGGGCTGGAGCCCTCACAGCTGATGTTCATCAGCTCATCAGGAGACCGGCCTTTATAAGCAGCTGCCAGACCTTCCTTCGACGCCGCAGTGTTAGCCAAATTTGGTTAGCGAACCTGAGCCTCTGAATTTACTAAATACGTTATCTTCTTTAAGAAACCTAATTCTAATTGCCTTTGTCTTCTCGCTCCTAGGAAAGTCTCTCGAGAGAAGCTCTGGATGAGCTTAACCTGAAACCTGCCTGCCTGCCCCAGAGAGCCAAACCTGAAGTCCTCACTTAGGAATCCACCAGCTGCTCTTAGGAAAGAGCTAATCACTCCAACCAAGGTCTGTTCACTGGAAGTCAGAAGCTAGACGCTGCAGCTGCTCAAGCACTCTGCTGAACCAACAGTCTCTGGACCCAACCGGTTCCCTCTCTCAGAGCTAGCCTGGACCTCTTCAAGGTATCCACTGAAATATCTGATAACCCATTTAACTCATCTGCAACCAAGCTAATCAACTATCCGTCTCTGCAGATGCCAGAGAATCCCGCCTGGACCAGAACCAGAATCTTGTTCTTGACATTTGTGTGAAACTTAAATAAACTCTGTTAAATCTTTCACCAAGTCTCCAGTGGTGTTCTGCATGTGGGTTTATCTCTAAACCGATCATGGCACATTCTAAGGTGATTTTTATTCAACATCCATATGATCTCTCTGGTTTAGGTTATATTGCACTACAATATCTCTTATTGCATACATGCTGATAACACTTTTTATGACCATAGAGCACTACAATCACTAAGTCGGTGTATGCAGGACTTCATGAGAGGATGGCCAAGCAATTCCTACAGCTTCATGTTAATAATGCAGTTTTTTATTAAAGGAGCTTATTGAACAGATACATTTGTTAGAGCTGAAGATCACGGAACATTTAATAAACTTAGATGAGTTGTTGGACTTGGGTCAATTTAACTTAGGACTATGCCTAAAAGCTTAGTTACTTAGTAAGTTGGATACCCCCTGCATCTTTAACATTTTGGTAGAATAAAGTGTTTCCTCTCAAAAAAAGACCAAAAATAAAGTGTTAACATGAAAGATATTTTGAATCTCTTAGTCTGCAAAAAGGGTGCTATTAAGAAATCTACCTTGCCTTGCTGATGCACAATTTGAACTTTAATTTAAAGAATGTATTCCTTCTCATTTTATCTTTGGATTTTTGAGAAACAGCACTTGCTTAGTGTGTTATTAGCAGCACAAACCCCTTTTATTCCCATTTATTCCCTGCTGTGACTGATGTTGTGGAAACCTTTTGATTAATTTCCATTTTATCTTAATTTAACTGAATCTCACACAGTAGGCTTATGGTTAAGAAAAAGAGAAGTCAGCAATTAACAAAAAGTTCACAAGGGCCATACTTTGCTATGATATTGTAAACATAAGCTGCAGGCTTCTTAAAATTGTTTTTATTTTAGCCTCACCATTCATTTTTTTTCTTCCCATTTCCATGTATCCTGCCACTTTTCATAGAAATGTTTCTTTACCAACCATCTTAGCATTGACCTATAAAGACTAAACACAAACAAAAGAATGAGTTGAACTAAATTGGGTTCGCATTGTTGACTCTACACACAACAAACAACCTAACAAATAACAATGTGATGCAGTTATGTTATGCCTTTTACTATCATCATGTTGCAAAACCATACAGGTTGTCATATTTTAAGTTCAATATGCAAAAACGGAAGGAAGCATTGTTGCTGCACTTTTAGGTTAAACCTAGTCACATCTCTTTATTGGGTGTGATGTAGGGGTGGGTATTGGCAAAGAAGTCACGATTCGATTCGAATCACGATTCACATGGACGATGCGATTCTATCACGATGCATCATGATACTTGAAATATTGCGATGCATTGAGATATTTTCACTTGAAATGTGATGGAGCCGCGGGGCGAATTCTCATAATGTCCTCCATGTTTTATTTCATATCACTCGTCGCAGTATCCCACGGCCGGAAATGCTTGTGACACAAGCAGTGATGGGACTAACGGCATTGAAAGTAACGGTGTTACTAACGCCGTTACCTTGTTTTAGTAACGAGTAATCTAACTAATTACTTTGACTGTAACTATAACACAGTTACCATTGCAGACACCCCGTTACTGCGCGTTACTCAGGTCGCACAATGAACCTTTTTTCATGATAGGACTCGTGCGCAGCTGCGTGAACCTGACACCCCACCCACGTCAAAAAACTCTGCAAATAGACTGAATGGTTAGTGCAACGTTAGTGCAGATTTGTGCAGAAAAAAATATAGTTTGTGCTACTTTTGTATAAGAGATATTAAAGATTATTTTTTTAGGTCATCCAGAGGTGCGCGCCTTGTCATGAGAGAGGGAGGATGAGAATGGCTGATGTATAGTGAGATTCCGTCTGTCAGTTGGGTAGGTGGGTGTTTCTGCTGGCGGGTGTTAACGTACAGCACACACAGAGAGATGGAGAGTGAGGATGACTCCAGCAGCAAAACAGCGTTTTCCTGATGGAAATACCGGTGTTACGTCGAGCTGCGTTTCCCCATCAGATACGGTTTCCCCTGCATCTCCGCACAGCGCAGGCGGCACAAGTCACCGCGCAAGCGACAGGAAACGCGCATGCTCTCTAAAGGCGTGCAACAGTCGCCCTGTGCTCGCGCCACAGGAGAACTATGGAGAGCATGAACGATCAAATGATTAACCTGACAACAGCCAGAAATGATAGCCTAAATGGAGAAAGGGAGAAATCTGGATGGATGGATGGATGGATGGATGGATAGATACTCTGCCTTCTCAACCTACTGTATTTTTTATTTTAAACATTATTTAATGGCCTTTTTGGCAGGGATGGAGATCCATATTTTATGTCACACACAGAGTATACATCTAGATAGATAGATGATAGATAGATGTTGCAGTATCTATAACAACCCAAGCGGGCGTCAGCACATCCGCAGCGACATCGGCTGGACTGGAAGTTGTATTCCACTTGGTTTAGCTGATGTGCGCCAATGTATTTTATTTGTTCATTTATTTTTTTATAATAATCGATTCTTGCCTTCAAGAATCGATGCAGAAGATCACAAAAATTAGAATCGCGATGCATCGTCATGACGACTATTTTGCACACCCTTAGTGTGATGCATCTTTTACAAAAGGTTAACAAAAAGTAAAGAAAAACCAGAGTCGGATTTATGGAATTCAAGACATAATTTTGATGGTGTATTGTGTCACATAATTTTGGTAATGTAGTAAAAATTTGGGTGTTCCCTAGAAATATATTTGCTTTTCACACATACAATTACATTAATACCCAAAGAGACATGTAATTACTGCATGTGTGTTATTAGTTATGGCTGTTGTCTGTTTGAAAGAAAGTACATGAAAAAGTAGCCATTAATATCTACAACATTTCTTATAAAAAAACAAAAACACAAACAGACTAATTAATAAATCTTACCAACAAATCTTTCCCTAAACATACTTGGAACTGCTAAAATGTGTTTTGAGCCAATTCATTAGATGTCAAAATAGAGAGTGGATATGCTAGTTAGTCGGGCACACAGCTCTGCATGAAAACATTGTAAGCAGGGCCAATCTGGAAGTTTGTTATTTATAAGTGTGGTCTAATGTTAAATATTTTTAGAAAAAAATAAAAATATCATAGGTAATTTGTATTAAGCACATTAGTGTGGCAAAAAAAGGTTAGGGCAAAATAGGTCCAAAGAAAAGAAGGAATAACTTGAAAAACTAACACAATGAGGATGCATGATCATTTACCTGATTTATCTACTTATGCCAGATCTTCTGCTAACAGCACTTTATTTTCCTTGTTAGCATAAATAAAGATTATTTGTGACCTTCTAACTATCTAACTCTGCATTTCAGTCCTTCTCTGACGACTCACAACAGCATCAACAGACATATGTGTCTTGTAAATGTATCCAGCCAGGAAATCAGGATTTACCCAAAACAAAAACTTGTAGTGTGGGTAGCTACACTTCATTCATTTTTAAATAAACATTATCAAAGGCAAAACCTTTAACTAGCAACAATGGGAATGAGGGCTGCAGTGAGCACAGGAAAACATTTGAAACACTTTTGTAGATTTTAGTTTCACACCCCATTTAAGTAAAAGGGATGGAGACATTTTGATTTATAATTAAAGTGCAGTGGGCAGAGTAGAAAATGCAAAATTCTAAGTCAAATTTTAATTATCACTGAACTAATTGTCTTAATGTCGTTTTAAACTTTAACTGAATACAGTTATCATTTGTGAATTACGGCATTAAAATCTTGGCAATTCCTTCACCTTCACTCCACTTACAATTAAAGTATTTGTCCACTCATCCATTAACTATTAATGTTGGTTCTCTATCTTTTAATCTGTAATCAATTAATTATTATTAGTGTTTGATACCCCCCTTTATTTTTTTATTTGTTTCCCCACATTTCTCTTCATACCTGTGGCTTCAACCATGCCCTCAAGGATAACGACGATCTCGAACTCCTCTTTCTCCATTTGCGCCATGGACATTTCCCAGAAAGGGCTTTTTTCATTGATCTCATGAGAGATGATAAGTGGTGACACCAGGAACAGTCGGTCATCCCCGGTGTCAAAGCCGATGTTTATGTCAGTCTGGTTGAGTGGGATGAACTCCCCCTCTTTGGTCTGCTGTGAGCGAATGAGCTTTGCTCTAATTGATGCCTCCACAATGTGAGAGTTCCTCAAGTCTCCCACTCGAAACATCAGGCACATCTTGCTGTCCCGCACCGATATAACAGCATTGTTCGAGAACATAAGGGTCTCGGCACGGTTCTTTGGCTGTGAAATCTTGACAAACATGCATCCCACCATTATTGCGTTAACAATGGATCCCAAGATTGCTTGTACCAAAAGTAGGACAATGCCTTCAGGGCATCTTTCTGTAATTACTCGATAGCCATACCCAATGGTTGTCTCTGTCTCAATTGAGAAGAGGAAAGCTGAGACAAAACTGTTGAGGTTCTCTACACAAGGGGTCCAGTCCTCCTCATCCCCATGCACCAGATCTCCACGGATAAGTGCAATCAACCACCATAGGAACCCAAAGAAAAGCCAGTTGACAACATAAACCAAGGTGAAAATTAATAGACTGAAACGCCAACGTAGATCCACCAGAGTTGTAAATAAGTCACTGAGGTAACGGTAGGTCTCTTGTACATTTCCATGGTGAACATTGCACTTGCCATCCTTTTGCACATATCGCTGACGTGGCTTCTTTACTGGTTCTGAAATCAAGTGGGTTCGCTCAGTTGAGATCTGAGGCTCCCGCAGATGTTTTGGGAGTTTCTTCGCCTGCGATGGAAAACAAACAGAAAACAAGGAAAGGGTGAAAAAAAATAAACACAAGTAACTTTAAAGGAGATCTTTCTCTGCACTTGTTCCTTTAACTTTTGTTATAAAAATGAAAAATTTAAGCAAACTAATATATTAGCAACTTCAAAAAAGTGATATGGAGATAAATGTTAGAATCCCTAGAGAACCACGATCAGGTGGTAGTGGCTACTTTTTCAACTATCTAAGAATCTGCATGGGTTGCAAATCAAATTAAACCTGCTGTAGTGTCCAATTTTGTAAATTTTTGTTTATTAATGTATTTTTTCTTATGACCAGGCTAACTGCTATTAACAAAGCTAAGAATGTAAACTTTTCAAACTTTGTTGTAAAACATACAGATATAAATCTTGAAAAGTTCAAAAAGGCCATTTTTATGCCTGCCATCACTAAGATTTGTACACAAAGAAGCCATACCAGGTTTTGAGGTCAACATTTTCCTACCTGCAATGATGACCTTTGGTACCATTTTGTGAACTTTTTAATACCAAACTACAAAATATGATCTTTTGAACACAACTGAATTTGATCCATATAAAATAAAAAACATCCTCACACTTTCATTATTTTTATTGCTTTTTTAGTGTTTTTTGTGATACAACACAAATATATACCATACTATACACTAGACATAGAAAAGAACACATCTTAAAATCTAGTCAAGATGGTGGAACTATTTAAAACTGGTTGTTCTATTAAAAAGTTGTAGAAGTATTTCCAGACTTACACGTGTTAACCTGTTATGTATGATTTGCATTTGGACTCTAGGAAAATCAAACAGACTGAATACAATCAAGAGCAAAATTATGAAGGTGCCTCCCTGTTTTGGCTGTCAATGACATTGCAGGTGCAAGCCCATGTATGCATATAACCAGACCCAAACAGAAACAGAGACTAAGGACAGAAGAGCACAAGGAAACCAAGGTCTTTGTCTGTGCTGGCCCTGCTCTAGCTAGGCAGCCTGGCTCCACAGCTGTGTCCTTGCTCCCTCTACATCCCTTGTGTTCCCTCCTTTAGCACGCTAAGAGACACTAGCATGAACAGATTTTCCATCCTTTCCTAAAAGACCCTTATGTTATCAATACAACAGACTGCTTTTATGAGCACCCATGCATTAATGCTGAGTTCAATGTCATTTTCCACGAGGGTAATTGAAAATAGCACAAAAGCTTCACAATCTGGTGTATTTAAACAAAAACTGACCTTTTTTGCTTTCCAGTCACACAGGGTGGATAGCATTAAAATAAAAACATGTTTTTAATTTTAATGCTACCAAGACGCAAGTCAAATCAATGAAGAGGTGGAATTTCCAGCAATCTCACTACAGATGGCTGGTAGTTCAACACCTGTAGTCTAAAGTCTTCCAACTATATGCTCATATCATCAGGAGACTTCCATGCTGGCTCTTTCTGTCCTGATTGTTCCACTCCCAGGTTAGATGCAAAGAAATAAATCAAAGGCTCTATACTGTAGTGTCCTTGCAGTGCCTTTGATTGCAGATCCTAGAATTAAAGTCTGTCAGAAAGGTTAGATTTTCTTCATATTGATTAGAAGTGATCCTCGTTTCAATGAAAAATTGATGATAGTTCTTATTGACCTACAGTAATTTGAACTGTTAATTAAAAGTACTACGGGGACACTGGAAACTGGACACTAAGGAACATATCTCACACTTTTTATAGGGTCTCTCAGGTAAAGTCAGTGTGCCCTGCACAAATGTTAAAAGACATGTTTGATTATTTTTGTATCAATTTGGAAGCCTTAATAGGCCCTATTAATTACTGCAAAAGTATCACCCCTAAGTTTTTTTTAACCTGCACATCTTAATCTGTAAGTAAGTTAAATAAGACACTTCAGAGTGACTTATATCCTGTTGCAATCCACTTACTGTAATGAATTCTATATTCTTGTAAGAGTATATCAGATCTAAATTTGATTGATGCTGTATAAAATGCTATGTGAGGCAAAATGGTGTTTTGATATTTGCTTTCTTTCCCGGTGTAACATATTATGCCGGGATAATTATTATATATTGTCTTTGTCAGGGGGAAAAAATATTTTTGGTCTGGCGTATGGCTCCTCCTTTTATTCATCTGTAGATTTGCCTTTCCTCAAACATTGTATATGGATGAATGGATGAAGCTATTCCAAGCCTACATCTTCGTTTTCCTCTACTTCCTCATGCCCCCCATTTTTCTGTTGCCTTTTCTTTTATGTTTCTCGCCATCTCGCAATATTATCTGCCTTGTCATTGCTTAGCAGTTGAGCCTCTGTGTCTGCAGAGTTTGTAGAGAAAAAAAATGCACAAAAGTTACTCTCAGCAGAAATGCTTGAAAAACCTCAGTTTAGGCAACTGGATGTGAAGTTTTCTAGAAGACGTTTCGCCTCTCATCCAAGACTCTTCTTCAGTTGTAACTACTTATTGAGAGCACCAAGATTAATATATTGTAGGTCTAAGCAAGAAAAATGTGTTTTTCTGCCCAGTGTCATTTGAACTAATAGCGCTGAAAGGCAATCTGTGCTTTAGATGTTTGAAATTAAAGGTAATCTGTAAAAGTTTAATTTTATGTATTTTTTTAAGTTTCTGGCATAGTTGAGACTCATATCCTACATGGAGTGATAATATATATGCAAAAATGACTGCTGTGATATCAATGTCTATTATTACCACTAAATTTGTATCATCAGAAATCAGTATGACAATTCCATTTACACTACATCCCCTCTTACACTGCAAAATTAAAATCTTATCAAATAAATTTTTCTTCCAGTATGTGCTTTTCTTCTTGAATTGAGCAGGTAAGTGAAGCAATTTGTCAATGGAATTAGAACATTTTCATTTAAGATAAGAAAAAAAACTACAGTCTCTTATTTCAAGTGCAGATCATCTTAATTACTTGCTCAAATCAAGGGTAATTATACTTACTTAAGAAAATGTACTGGTTTTTAGATCGTTTTGTGCAGTGTACCCTTTTCACTTTGTAATGCAAGATACCTTGTATATCTTCTCTTCTTTTACCTTTAATCCTGAGCTGTTTTTAATACAGTGTAACAGTAGCATTTTGTCATACTGCATTCCTATGACATCAAAAATGGGATATTCTCCCCCATAAATATCTGACACAGTTTTGCTTTTTGTTTATAAGGCCTGAAGCTGGTGTAGAAAGCCTTTCTTTAGAGACGACACTGCCCGTGAAAACAACTCTCTTCATTTTATTGTGTATGGTTGGTCTAATTGAGTCATAGAAGTAGCTGTCTCAAGCACTACTGCCTTTTCTAGTCAATACCTAGGGGTAGTGGTCCATGCACAAATTAATTAGCAGACTCAGTGTGGCAGCAGTAAGTGGAAGGTTTTTTATTCTGTTTCTTTTCCTTGTTTAGCCCTTTTGGTCAGGCTTGAGTGGGAGCCAAAAGTTCCCGTCAGCTGGGGAATGAGTGCAGATAACAAGCAGGACTCCACCATCTGTTATAGGCAAGCATTGGATAGCTTTTATTTTGCATCCTCAGGGCTAAGAAAACCAAGTCTTGCATTGATCTCCATATTGAGGAAACCTAATTGTATTGTGTCAGTAAGCACTTCTTAAAAATACAGACAGATCGTTACAGCACACCTGTTGCTGATTTAAAAGGTCTTTAACTTTGTCCATTGCAAGCTTCTCTAAAGCCCCCAGTCTGTTGCTTTTTACTTCTGTATCCTTATTTAATGCAGTTTAGCAAAGTGTGTATCCTTCAGCAGAAAGAGTTGTGTTTTCAGTTTACCTGTGCAGGCGTTACCCCTATCTCCATGTTGTGGTCCATGAGGACTCGAGAATCTCCTGCCATCCTCAGCTGAGGCTCACCTGTGAAATATAAAGCAGGTACATTAGTTTAATTGTAAAACAATTATATTTTGTTATTATATTTTGTAAGATTTCAATTACAGGAACATTATTTGATTGTCTTTATTTATTTGCTATTAACCCTTAAAAACAATTGAGAAAAGAAAGGAAAATTCTTAAATGAAGTCTTATTGATCCAAGCTTTAGTATTGTGATAAAGACCATTTCATGAGCAATTCTAAAGTTTGGCTTTTAATGGACAGAGGTTGATAGAGTACCTAAATTGTATGAGTAACAGCAGCACTGCATCATCATATTTCTACTCAGGTAAAAGTAGTAATTCAAAAAATTATTCATATAATAGTCAAAATATACTTGGTGAAAAGGAATGGAATACTAAGTAACTGATCTTCTTACTACTTCTGCTTACATTCATAACAGCTGATTTAATATTAAAAAAATGTGTTAAACATACATTTATGAGCAAATTATGGTATTTCAGATAATGAAAGGGAAAAAAATATATATATAACATACAGAAATTGCAAAATACTAATTTCAGTTTTTTGTTTTTGCACTTGACTTCTGAATGAAAATAGCATGTAGCGAACGCAGTTACACAAGCATTTTTCTGTGTGAATTTATTTCTTGTTTTTGTGAATATGTTTTACTTTTAATATCCAGTTCATATTTTTGTGTTTTTTGATTAATATGTACATACTTTGGGAAATATTGTAATAATGTCAGATGGAGACGTCACTGGTTAGGTTATCACTTGATCACGTGATGCCTTGGATGGAAAATTCTGAGTTTTGTTTTATGCTCGGTCGGCGTGTGCAAGAGTAAAGGCAAAGAACTGAAATATAGAAGAAATGGACGTGTAAGGACTTCTAGCAACTCCTAACCTTCTGGTTGGAGGGGCATACGGTATGGACAATTGAGAGAATTTATATTTTGTTGAATAAGTTTCAGTTGATAATTCATATAAGGGAATATGACGGTTTCACTGATGAATATTTTCCACCGTGTATTTTGCAGTGTTCACGGTGGTCTTGGGCGTTTGTATGACGGAAAATCCTGTAATAAATGTTTGGAACCATCAGTTGGATAATTGCACTTTCATCAACCAGTTAGAAAAAGTTGGGAGCAGCTATATAGCATCAGACTGCACAGTAATAAAGCTAGAGAACAAAAAAGAAAACAAAGTTTCACATGAACATAACATTCAGGTGTGTGTCTCCTTGGTCCATCATTGTTTAATATACGTTTGTTTTTAATTTACTAAATGATTCAGTGTTTAGAGTAGTCAATGTAACTAGTTACTACCCACCTCTACTTAGAGTATTTTTAGTTATTCAAAGATAGTTTTAACACTTGTGTTTTAAACCAATGTTTTTCTGGGGTAGATGCTACACTTACTGTAGTGAGAGTACTTAAGCCAAAAACTGAAACCTAATTTGTGGTTTGAGAGAAGCAGCTTCAAGGAGACATCAAGCGCGTCAATATTACTGTATATTAGTCCAACCAATCAAGGCATTATATTCAATAGGAATTTTCTGAGTACTCAGATGCAACTGGCATTCATCTCAATTCAGACAAAAATGGCAGCTCCACGTTAAGTGAGAAAAGTAAAAGAAAAAAAAAAAAGACTTTGCAGAATATCACTGCAGTTCTGCTTTTGACCAGAGGTGGCAGTATCATTTGATCTTGCCTCTAACTAATTTGTAACCATATCAGACCTCAGTAAATCTCTTCAGTAGAATAAAATATGACAGAAACACAAATTGTGCAATATACTACTTTTAATATCAGCGGATATAGTTATTCAACTTTAATCAATATATAAAATTATTTTTTGTACCTCCTAACCTGCACCATCTAGTGTTAGTTATATTCAGTATTCACTGTTTGAACAAAGCCTTTTATCAGTGAGTCAATTAGGTTTAGCAATTATAATGATAATATGTTTAAAGTATAAATTCTTGTAAACAGATTCAGTTATTAAAGGACTTTTAACTTAATCTGATGATATATGTAAGGTTTCCAAAACAGCTTCTTCCCCACTGACATTCGACTGCTGAATGTTGAATAAAAAAAAAAAAAGAAAAATGAAATATCGCTGAATTTTGGAAAACTTTAAATCATATCTGTTGTTTATATTTCAATCACCGTGTTTAAATTTTATCACTGCTGTCTTGAGAGCTGTACTGTACGAAATTTATTTTGTATACACCCCGTGTGCACAAAATGACAAAAAGTTTTTCTAAGTCCAATTCTAACCTTTACATTTACCTATATATATTCTCTCTCTCTCTCTCTCTCTCTCTCTCTCTCTCTCTCTCTCTCTCTCTCTCTCTCTCTCTCTCTCTCTCTCTCTCTCTCTCTCTCTCTCTCTCTCTCTCCATATATATATATATATATATATATATATATATATATATATATATATATATGCATAATTTTATGGCGTCATCTAATTTGTAACTGCATCTTGGCATTCATTAGTATTGTTGCCCGGCAGCAACACTTTTCAGCTTTCCTTGGGCAGTTCTTTGTGGCTTTTGCATGTTCTTTCTGTGCATGGACAGAGTCTCTCCAGTTTCCTCTCACAATTCAAAGTCACTCTGGTTAGGTTAAATAATACAATATATGTACGGTATTAGGAAAAAATATACTTCAAATAAAAACAAAAGTACCAAATACGTGTCTTTAACCCACTAACCATTGAGGGATGAAACTAGTACAGCCCTCTAAGGGCTAGGAATCACTAGACAATGGATTGATGGATTACTTATTTTACCCAAAATATTACTTGTTTAAATACATGCAGGTTATAGGTCAGTCTTTGGACCCAAATCTTGGTTGCTGTATCATGACACTACACACATTTACAAATATTTTCATTAAAAAACATATATTTATATATCCATAAACAGAGTTTTTAGAATAATTTGAGTAAACAGAGATTCAAGTGCTTGACATTTTTTCTGCAGGTCTACTGAAATCTACAATAACAGCTTTTTTTTATCCTTTTTTATTTGATTTATAACTATACTTGCTTACATACCCATTCTTGCCCAAACTCTATAAACAACTTAGAAACAAAAATGTTTCCACATCAGAGACTCTGTCTAAAATAATAACACTGACAGTTCCCCTTTCAAATGTTTGGCTAATTGGGCCTTTTTTGTATTACTGTCAGCAATCTTCCTCTGTCACACTTAAAATAAACAGAAACCTCTGGAAAAACTGCAATAACTATCCCCTATTAATCATGTAAAATAGAAAAAACTAGATGTCTGAATAGTATGTAAAGTATAAAGAGGGAATTTAGCTTTAGATTTTAGAACGGAATCAATGATGTCATTCAAACAGTTGTTTAACCCTAACCATAAAGTGGTGTGTAATTACTGTATATTTAGTGGGCAATCAGTCATCCATGTTTAACAGAATGTGGAGTAAAGATACCAGAGCATCTAAAAGATATTATTATAAAACAGGTGTTTCGAAATCATTTTGGCCTCTTATACCAGAAAGACTCAATAAATCATAATGATTTTGAAAGCCATCTTTATCATGATCCCAGCCCCAGTAGCTTATCTGATTTCTCACGTCATTCACCTGCCCTTCTCTCCCCGCTCTGTAATTATCATTTATCTTATTCACCTGCTCCCTCTGCTATATATATTGTTCAGCCAGGGCCAGATTTTTATTCTTTGTTTATTCCTGTATTCTTAGTTTATTCATGTTATGTTTTCGTATCAGTTATTCATGTTAGTTACATGAGAGTTAAGTTCCTGGTTAATGTCTGCGGATTCTGGTCCTTCTCCACAGAGCCCTCAGGGTTTTGGTTCGGAGTGCGGGGGATGTCAGTTTTAATTCCCGTGATCCTGGCTCTTAAGAGAGTCTAGTTCTGCAGTTATCCTGCTACCATGTATTGTCTCTGTTCCTCTAAACCACTGGGCCTGCCTGTCTCCATCTGAGTGTGTCTGACTAAACTCGCTGCTGGACTCATAGAACTCTGAACATGCCTTCACCCTCGAGGATTCCTGGAACCCTGGATCTGTCCGTTCCTGTTCGGATTGGAACCCCTGGTCGGGCTACGGACTCCTGGATCTCGGAACTGTCCGGTTCTGAACCGTTTCTCTGACCTACCTGCTCACTGGGGTTGCTGCATCAGGGCCACTCTGAACGATGCATCTCGTTTGGCAGTCCATCGGCTTGATCTTGCCTATCTCGGAGAGGATGGATTGAACTAATAAACCAGGTAAGTGACTCACTCAGATAATCATCTCCTGTCAGATGATCATGGTCACTTACCTGTGTCACTCCGTCCAGAGTGTCAGGGTTTGGTTGAGGTTTGTGGACCCAGAGTTTTTGTAGATTTAATGAAATGTTTACAAACAACTGAGGCAGGAATCCAAAAATCCAAAAAGAAAAATGTAAAACAAACCAGAACCATGGAGACATTAGGGGAAAACAATCAGGAGGAGCTAGGGTAAGACGAGCTAAGATGAAGTAAGACGAGGAACCAGCACTGAGGAACTGCACAAGGAGAGTATTTATGGGAGACTGAACAAAGAGAGGACTAACGAGCTCATTGGGAGCAGGTGTGAAGAGAGGAGTCCAGAAAGGAGCTAGAGGAAAGGAGACCAACCCAAGAGGGAAACAGACGGCAACAAATAAAAACCTAAGAACTTAAATATATCCAGAAAACACAAAAAATAGGAAAAAAAAAAAAAGAAAACATGGAGCAAAGTAAACCTGAATACTCAAAAGAAAACATAAGAGAACCAAGACTGTGACACAGAGTGTCAGTGATGGGCGGTTCCCCGCCCCCCCTCCTGCAGCCGCTTTGGTCCGCTTTTCCTCAGCACCCTGCGTTTCTGGTCTGTTCTGTTTTATCATTTCTGTCATTAAACGATTTGAAACATCCCATTGTCTGACTCGCCTTGAATACTGCGTCCATCTGTCTCGTTTATGACAATCTTACAACCCCCCCATTTTATTTCTCGCAAACCCCCACGCTGGGAACACTTTTTCTAAAATATAAGTATTGTTTGTAATGCCTGTTTATCCTGATATAGCAATTAGTAAAGCATGCTATGCTGCTGGTCTTGTTATTAAGGTTCCGATGCCTCAGACATATTATTATACTTACACATACTGAGAAATATAATTTGTTTTGTATTGTTTAGATATCTGATAATGCTTTGGTTTTGGTTAACATGTTTTTTTTTATGACAGAAGGGGAAAAAAATGATTTACCTACAAAATCTTTGAAAATAATGTAGCAAAAATGTTCAAATTGGATCTAATTATGACCATCATATCATAGTACTGAGCACAACTCAAGTATTGCATCACTGCTAATTTGCCAGAATGGGTGAGGTAGGCTCAGCTGCAGTGTTTTTAATGATGTAATATTCCCAAAGAACAGACTTCTCATTGGCAGCCTTGTCAGTCCTTACATGTGCCCACATGTGTAGATCCAGACACAAAGCTCTCTGCACACCTCTCACTCTAGTCTGATGTGTGTCTCCAGTCAGCGATGGCAATTACTGGAGACATAAATATAAATAATCTATCTCAGTGAGTACCCAGGTGCTTCACATTTAATGTTACATGAAAACATGAATGCGGATATCATCTTTGTGGTTGTTTTTAGCTCCAATGGAGCCAGATGATGGGATGACAATTCGCTCTACAGATGGATTATTTCTGTTCTCAGTTTTTCTAAAAAAAATATATTAAAAAGTGTATTTTTAGACATCTTTCATGTTTAGGAACAGAAGTAAAAAAAAAGGGAAATCTCAGTCAGGTGGGATTTAAAAAATTTATTAAATAAATATAACACTAACATAAAGAGAAAATGGCCATGAGTGTGTATGAAGGTGTCAGATAAATTCCTAATATTAGCAGCTGATCACCTCCGGAGATCCACAAAGTGATCCATTTGGTGAGCACCTACTGTAGACTCAGTTTAAAAATCTCCCAAATTGGTCAACCAAACAGATGGATACACTGGGCATTTTGATGAAGCAGGCAAATAGATGCTTTCATTGCTGCATCCTGACCTCAACAACTTCTGACATTTCTCTGTCATGTTTCGTTGATGTTATTCTATTTGATCACTGACAGGCGAGGAAAGTGAATGCAAAAGCTTGTAGAGGTGGGAGAAAACACGTCACAGCTGAGCTCCAAACAGGAATGTAGTGTTGACAGTGATGGTCCAAAGCAAAGGGCAAAGCGACGTGACGAGAATCCAAGCAGGGCAGGGACAGACAGAGGGACACATGGATGGCAGAGGCATGGGACGCACAAAAATGCTATCAAAGTCTCACTGAATGCAACTATGGTGTTGCAAGGTGTACGATTTTGATTCATTTTAGGTCTTCTTGTGAATTACACACAGCTCCCTGGGGGATCTGTGAACTACCCGACTGTTGAGTGTTTTCAGTAAGGCTGTAATTGCTGGGTATGTTCATGATACACTCAACGAGCCCAAATGAGAGGTGTTCGTTCGAAGATACCAGATTGGATGTTTTATCTCCATGTTTTAAGAGGGTAACAAGCATTTATCTTGTTACCAGGAGAGTGACAGGATGCTTTAGCTGAATTGTGTTTGTGTCCTGATAAGGAAAGCACTCATTGTGCTTGAAGTCAATGGGTACAAACAAACCTCAGAACTTGTTTCCTAAGGGATAACTTTGCCACATATTTTTCCCTTATTTGCTGACCCAGCAAACAGTAAAGCATCTGAACAGGGAGCAACACTCTTCAGTAGAAAACATTTTCCTCCTTCTAACTACTGACAAGTGCTATGATTTCCCCCTTGGGCTTGTTGGGGATTTAATTATTTACTTATGCAGAACTCAAATGCTCAGTGAGCTGCTTTGTAATCAAGCCAACTATTCCTTTTCCATTTGTTAGTTTTTTCTAATTATGACAACACCAATCTTGTCTCTGAATTATGCTTGATCAGCATAATTCAGAGAAGTTTTATTCGGTGAAGTACTTTCTTTTTACTTTAAACATATATCAGTGTTTTCTAGTCTTAATTCAAAATGATATAACCCACAGAAAAACTTTAATCCTAGGAGTGCTGAGAAATACAGTACTTTTCCAGTATTTGTCCTTTATGATCACTTTAGTATAGTTTTTAAAAAAAAACTGTATTTCATAGACCAACGCACTGTAGAGCATAACTGCTTTCAGAAATCCACATCTAAAAGGTATAACATGTATCCATCAGCCAATAATATGTAGGGCCACCATTTCCTCCAACAGAAGCTGATGGTCTTTTGGGAATGTCCGATTAAGCGCTGCCTATTTATAGACGAGAGGTTTTGCTCAGCTATAGCCCAAGCTCAGTCACTATGGATGGAGAACATCTGAGTCGAATTGAATCTCTTATTACAGATAATCTTTTTAGGATTATGTTTGTACTTTCACTCCTCAGTGTATATGTTGTGGTTTAACCCCTGTGGCACTGGCTGTATCTTTGACACGATTTTCAACTGAAAGAGGAGAATTGGCCCCAATCTCATATTTGTTGTTGGTTAAGCAGGTTTTCTATAAGGATTGCCCTGTATTTAGCTCCATCTATCCTCCCTACAAATGAATACAAGGTATTTCTTGTATTAATAGAAGACCCCTCCACACTATAATTCTACAACCAGCTTGTCATGCTTTTTTTGGGGATTGTGTATTCAGGGTGATATGCATTTTACCAGGTAGTATTTTGCATTTAGAATGAAAGTTTATATTTTGTTCTCATGTGATCTAAACGTCTTATTCTGTGTTTGATATTCCATTAAAAACTTGGGATGTTTTATGGTTTCTTTAAAAAAATTTACTTAGATGGTGCTGTTAACAAATTCCATATGTACCGTGAGGCCCTTATCTGCTTCTCTGGTCAAAACTACTGTCACGCTGTTTTAAATTTGGCCATATATGCTTGTGTTTTAAGAGCAACTGTTGGGTGGGTCTAAATGTCTAAGTCTCGTTTTGTTTTGAAAAATGTACACCAACACGTTATCTGTTTTTCTCATTATAATAATCAAATTGCCATTTAGGGAATACATACACAGTGCTCCATAGGCCCCTCCAACTGGTTATATTAGCTGAAGTTTCAGACAGTAACTTCAATTTTTCCATGTCTATTTTTAAAGGTTAGCACTGCAAGAATTAAGTGGCAATATGGCACTGTTTGTAAACCAGTGGTGCATGTGGGCAATTTACAGCAATATTCAATACATGAGAAAATGCCTTCACATGAGGCTCATTTACTAGATGTAAAGCACTTTTTTAAAACAAAAAAAAATGTATTAAGAAAAAAACAATTAAGTCCACACTTCTTTAGCAAAAAATTTCTTTTATTAATCTGATGTATTAATCTAATATTAAATGTCATTTTTTCATCAGCTTGAAAGGAAAAAAAATCATCACAAAAACCATCAATGTCAATCATTTTCTAAATTAGAAGCATGTTTTGGAACTTTTTCAAGATGACCAACAATTATGTCGAGGTTTATGAGCGATCAAATAATGTTTGAGTTAAACACAAAGGAAGATATGTTTGAGCATATTTTCTGATGGCATCCTTTATTCCAACGCTGTGTTAAATAAAGGCTAATAAACTAAAGGGTAGCCAGAGTATTGTGTTCTAGCCTGTATTTTGCTGTATCAGCCTGTCAGTTTTCATGTAGTAACTACTGTTTAATTTTACAGAACAGTACTCTATTAAAAACTTTTGATATTATTTTACAACCTAATCTTTTACTTCCATGATCTCCATAGTTTTATTTTAGGACAGCCTTCTTTCTTTCTTTTGTTTCCATGATACTGTTTGTCCAACGATGTTCTCTTTGGTCCCCTGAGGCCTTGATAAAACATCTGGATTTATACTGATATATTATATTGCACAGAGCTGGAGTCTACATATTTACTCTGTTAAGCTGAATTTTGAAAGCAGGTGTTTGACACAGCTTTTTGATGTTGGTGAAGATTCTCTGTCATCCATGCCATAGTCTTTCCAAAAAAGTTAAAAAACAATCCACTGGGCTTTGTTTCCGAGTTATAAGATGTTTCGCTTACCACCAAGGAAGCTTTTTCAATTGCTTTTTGATGCAATAAAGCAACAATGTGTAACCTTTAGCCACTAGGTGCCCTAGACCTGTAACTTCAAGGTTCAGCATCCCTGAATGCTGCAATGCTGCAAAATTTAACCGTCTTCCTACATGTTTGAAATCTGTCGGCAAAAAAAAAAGAGACAAATTTGGAACAGCAGATTGAGAAGTTATGAAGTTATTTGTTAAGACAAGGTCACAGAGAACCAAATATATGCCTGGTCAGGTAAGTGTAATATCTGTTTTGATGCCTAACAACTTTTAGCTTAGTTACTATTGCTCTCTTGTTCA
The DNA here is from genome assembly GCF_016077235.1 of Cyprinodon tularosa. Taxonomy (NCBI): domain Eukaryota; kingdom Metazoa; phylum Chordata; class Actinopteri; order Cyprinodontiformes; family Cyprinodontidae; genus Cyprinodon; species Cyprinodon tularosa. The sequence goes on along the minus strand of NW_024039730.1, from coordinate 33,975 downwards.
AAGGAATCTGAGATTAACATAAAGCAGTGCTCTGGGTCAAATGGCTCATTCAGGAAAGGATTCAACTCGCACAAGTCACATAGGGGAGTTTTTGAAAATACAGCCTGTACGGAGTATTGTATACAGCACACCAAGTGCTGTATACAATACAGTATATCAACTTCAAAATTATTCAATATATCTCAAATTAAGCTAATAACTGGGTCAAAACGTATACATTGTTGCTTCAAACTAAAAGGGCTAAACCAAAGGCACACAATAATTTCCATATTTTCCATTTTCAACATCAGTTTTTGCAGCTTTGTGCTGAAATGCTGTGATGTTTGCGTCTATGGTGTTGCTTTTGTATACCATGATTGCTTTTAGTACTTTTGATTGAATAGAGAGATTTTTGGTTATCAAAGTACCAAGTATCTCTGCAGTATCACTGTGTGGGATAAGTACCTACAGTGATCGGATCATTAAAGCTTCTCATTTCTTCGTGCTCATAGAAGCATAAGAACTTTCTAACTCCAATCCATTCGCCCATTCCTGCCCTTGGGCCATTGTTACCAGACCTGCCATGAATATTTTCCAAGCTATCTCTGCTCTCTTATGACACTATTAGGTCGCTCGGTCAAAAGACTAAAATCATCCCCAGCTAGTTTGGCTCTTGGCCCAACAAACACACAATCAAACCCTCATGCACCCATAGATCCACACGCACACAGTCACACTTACATCACTAAAACATTTTCCCATCATTGCTGATATGGAGCTGAGTGTGTGCTTTTTTTTCCTTCTCATGGGTGACCTTCTCCTGAATGACACGACACTGCATCGAGACGCTCAAATCACTGCTGAGAAACAATCTTCCTAATGATACTTCCATGTTTCTCTTTTTCTTTCTCATTTACACAGTGACATGTATCTTCCTCACTCCTTTCTGTTTAATCTCTACCTCCTTACCACACATTTCACATACATCAGTAGAGATTACACTCCACACCTTGCAAGGTTCCTCCTCTTATGATAACGAATTATTTTACCTCGCTGCTGAAGTTGGAGGGGGATTTTTATAACACCTACAGGGGCCAAAAAAAACACTCTCTACAACCCCCCTTGCAGCATAGGAGATGACATAGAGATTAAAAACACTTAAAATGTGTGACGCGTAGTTAGTGCACATGCATTCCCCAGCTAAACTTCCCCTTGTTCTTTCTAAATTAGAGTAAAATGCACACAAGGTACAGATTTTCAGGATTTAACCTCACTTAAGATGTGGTTTGGTGGTTGATAAATCCGAAGCTTGCTGCTGCAAAGGACATAAAGCTTGCTGCTGCAGAGGACAGCAGAACAGGGAGGTGGTGTATAAATCTAGCAGGATGGGGTTGCTGAGTCATGTGGTACACATGGATTACTGGGGGACCCAAAGGTCAGCATAGCCCAATTAGAATTCTCATTGCACTTTATTGTGTTTCCGTTCCTTACCAGTGAGCATCCTCCTCCTCCTTCCTTATGACCAGCACATATCAACTAAGAATGAAATTAGATTATGACTTGTCACTTACATGTTTGATACTCAGGCTACTCTATTTACTCTTGCAGGTAATTAGTACAACACATTTGCAACTAAGGAGTGGATGACAAGCTTAAAGGTTTGGAACTGGCATAAAATCATAGCGAACTGGCTTGACAACAACAGACAACCTGACACATGGAACATGGGTGAGTGCAATTGACCAAACATCAACTGGGGCAATCTCCCCCGGGTAAACACCAGATGCCTTCAACAACTCAATCAATAAGTGGGCAGAGGAGTCCTGAGAAAGAAGGTTTGAGACAAAACAGCAACAAAGCCAGAGTTTAGGAGGGTGACCTTGGAAAACCTTGGAATCTGGCTAGCTGGTGAAGAAGCGGGAACTTCGAAGGGCAGAAATGAAGGTATAATGAAAACTCACAAAGAAACTTTGGCTTGAGGCTGACAGTGGAACATGGAAATGTGCAGAGGGCCCTACTAGGAGGTCATTCAAGGATTCTAGAGATCAGGAACCATAGAAGAGGTTCAGATACTTGAACCCTTGGAAGAGCTCATGAGGCTGGGACCCACGTAGAAGCTATGAATGCCCATTATCTCAAAGAAAAGCTCTGTAGACAGGAACCCATGGAAGAAGCTAAGGAACTGGAACACAGGGTATGTCCACCTATTAGGTATTCAGACAGAGTGATTATTGCGACTCCTGTTGCCTAGTCCTTTCTGAAGTCAGATAATAAGTTTCCAGGTTCGATTCTTGGCCCTGGGTCTTTCTGCATGGACTTTGCATGTTCTCCCCATGCATGTATGTGTTCTTTCCGGGTACTTCATCTTCCTCCAACAGTCCTAAAGCATGACTGTAGGATCAATTGGCTTCTCTAAATGGTCCTTTGGTGTTTGTATTTGCATGCTTGTATGTCTTTTTGTGACTCTGTGTTGCCCTGCAACAGACTGGTGACCTGTCCAGGGTGTACCTTGCCTTTCACCCATAGACTGCCAGAACCCGCCACGACCCTGATGGAATAAGCAGGAGGAGACTGATGGATGGATGGATAACAATTAAAGAAATGACAGCAATAAGTAGCATAAAAATAGAGAGACAGAAAAGATAACTAAAATTCAACTGAGGTTAAAGGAACTACATAGAACCCAGGAGTGTAGGTGACAAAACCCAAACGGTTGTGGATCATGATGGGAACTTTTTTTACTGTGTTTAAATCACACCCAAACCTGCAATTTTGACATGACCCCCCTTCAAACCTCTTAAGGCATAACTAAGATACTTTTTTTGCCATCTCTGTCTATTTTTGAAGAAACCAATGCCAGAGGCAGGGTAGAAGTCAGCCTACCCCTACTCACTGGGCAAGATTTTCACAAGCCTGTATCTGATGACTCGTGAGGAGGCAAAGCTGGCATAATTTGTCAAAGACAGAGTCTACTGATGACTAATGGTATGTGCAACCAGGTAGCCATAGGATTTATACGTGTAAACAAGACTCAGAAATCAAATCCAGGAGGAGTAAGACTATGACATAGACAGTATAATCAAAATTGGAAACGTTTACTCAACCAACAACAGGATTAGATCATCCACCATTTTATTTTATTGAGAAAAGATTGGAATGGGTTGCATACCAATATTCAATGCAAATTTTATGAATAGCGCTGACAGCAACAATAAAACAACGTCTGTTATTCTGCACTGGTTTTATTTTTGAAAACTTGCATCGTCATAAACTCTTCTTATTGATGAATGGCCAGAGGCAGCTGAGATGGAGCTCATCTTTGTGGGTTCATGGCAGAACTGTTTTACATAAAAGGCTAATATTTTTAGACAACATAGTATAGGATGACATACTAAGGGGTTGTAATTTTAAGTGCTTTAATATCCTAAACCCAAGAACTATTTAGTTTTACCACCTAGCCTCTGGTTAATTTTAATGTGAAACCAAGTCAACTAATTTAAAGAGTTTATGGTAATGTTAAATGTAAACAACTTTCACTATTTCTTTCCCTACTTATGACACCACTACTTGAATGGTTTTAAGACGCTAAGCTTCTTGCAGATTGAAAACTTAAGGGTGAACCACTGCTCTAAAACTACACCTAAAATAACATCTATTTCAAAATATTACTCAAGTAAATGTAACTGAGTAAATGTAACAACCCACCGCTACAATTACTATATAATTATTTTCTAAAAAAGCAATGCTGTTTTTTTTTAGCTCAAATATTTGGGTTTAAGAATAATTTGTGAGTTGTTGCATTTGTATTTCACAATTAATTATCAACTGAAATTTTAATACTCCACAAATTTACTCTACTCTTTGAAATTTCTTTTGTTTTTATTACAAATAACACAATGGTTTAAGAGGTAGCAGAAGAATATTACACTAAGGGTATATTAAAAAGTTAACTTTGCATGTAAGATGTTTCAAAGAAAGCCTCTGTGAAAAGAAAATAGCCCAGAGTATCTAAATCAGTTTGTTTTTGTCTGCTTCCCTTTACTTTTCCTTAATGAGCCTGCTTCAATAAGAAAGTCTAAACCTAGAGATAGAAAGAGTGCAAATTCCCTCTAAACACTATACATGAGAGAATGTTCACATTTTTAGTGATGCAGATCAATGAGCAGTTTCACTTAAACCACAGCACAGAACCAATAAATTATTTCCAAGTGTGATACCCTCCAAACATGTTAATAAGCCTGCTGCTGTGTTTGCAGATGTTTAAGAATCCATCTATTGTTATACCTTCCAGTTAAAGTGAGAGGGGTGGCAGTTTCCTTTTTTGATAACATCACCAAACAGCGATCAAATCTGCATTCACTTGTGAGACAGTATCTGAAGTGCATACATGCCCTGAATATAAAACTTTCAACACAATGGCTTGGTTCAAATACCTCAAATTGTACCTCTTAGCTCACATTCCTAGCTCCTATCTTCTCACCTTTAATGGGTTCAGCAAAAATGCTAGGAGCTCTGGACTGCTGTTCTGAATCTGGGAAGCCTTCACCCTTATTGAAGTCTTTGCACAACAGACACAGATATGAAAGATGCTGGTCAATTTTAAACTAGCCTTTTGAAAAAAAAATAAAAATAAAAAAATTCAAAAAACAAAACTAACACATATGTAGCAAAATATAGACACTTCCATTATAAAACCTCAAACATATGAAGGTGTTTGCATTAGCATATGTCATGAGCACATGAAAAGTGAGAATAATGTATATTTACTAAAATTCATGAGGTGGGCTGTGTCTAAATATCCTGGCAAAGGATTATAGGAAAACATATGGCTCCCAACAGTGGCTACAGCAACAGTTATACAGCCATTCATTAAGCATGTGCTTCATTAATCGATAATTAGAAGGATATTTTCTCCTCGTCCTAACTCGTTCATTACTGCCAGCATAATTTTTATTGCACTTGTTATTGTGACCACCTACGCTCTTCCACCTTAGCTTAAGTGTCCTTACTGATTTGAAGTATTGGGATTGATCTTGGTCAAACAATGTTTAAGTGGTTGGACCTAAACTCATCCTTGATTACGTGTGCATGATTCATCAGAACGTATATGAAAATGTCTCCCTCCAATAAAAGGTTTCTAGTTATTACCTATATCCACAAAGCCGGTGCCAACACAATAGTACGTTTTTTATTTTCTTTTAAATAAAAAATAACACATTGTTTTCTGTTTCATAAAACACCGATCAATGCCAAAGATTCCTGATTGTACTAAAATGTATTTTGACAAATATCTACTGTATCACACAACCATACTGCATGGACGATACACACTCTTACCTAAACAATGCAATCTGGTCGACCCTCAATATCAACGTTTGCTTCATGGAAGCCATTCCTGGCCAGTAATGTTATAGCATTGATCATGCAGGTGGATATAGAGCTCTGTCCTCTCACCTGATGTAGATCCCATTTTTTGCAAACCCTGGCAAACACTTTTGGTTTCAAAAGTCATGCTGAACTTTTCTGCAAGGTCAGTATGATAAAATCTAATAAAGATGGAGAAATAAAAACTGACTTCGCCTGCTGTAGTAGAATCGTGCTAGACCTGTCTGATAGAGATATCAGTCTGACATTAAGCAGACTGCCAGTTACAGGGACTACTTATTACAGTTGGTCTCTGGGGACAGGAGGATGATGAGGACAAGCAGACAGCTGTGAGATATTTAGGTAACTTGTGATCAAGTTTGACTCTTTAGTCAATCAACCAGCACCCTGACCACTAATTTCAATTCATATATAGATTACTATACTTTCCAAGAAGTTATTCATGATAAAATACTTTATTTAAGATGTCAGAAAACTGCAGAGTTTAACACAAGTTTTGACACCACGACGCTGGAGTGTGCTGAAAAAACCAGAGTGGTCTGCCAACATATCCACAGTGTACAGGAAGAGAAAGAGCTGTCACTTTCTGAGACAGCTCAGGTACTTCAACGAATTGGCAGCGACATGCTGTGTAGTGTTTATCCACTGTCATTGAAAGCTTACTGTTCCGGGCTGTCATCTGATGGGGTAGTGGTGCGATAGACAAAAAGACATCGCCATGCATCTCAACAAACTGGTGAAAATGACCAGCTTTGTAATGGGTAGTGAAAGGGACTCTCTTAGAAAAGTGGTGGAGCAGCAGAAAAGAAAAGTTACATTCTATAGAGGAGAACAACAATCCCTCCTGAGAAGCAACCTGATTGGACAAAGAACAACTGCAGTGAGAGTCTCATTACAGGCGGGGATGTTCAGGAGGCCCTTTGACCCCTCAGTCATACTGTATGCTTTTTGAACAGTAACTCGAAAATGTATCATTTTATATAACATAATATGCAGCGATTGAAAAATGTATTAATTCTGAGGCAGCCACCATTTGAAGCTCCTCCATATGGGATTAAAAATAAACACATTCTATCATAGTCTTTCCTATTGTGAGACAGTATAACATAAGCAGTGTTTGGAATTTAAAAACCTTGTATTCTACAGGCTGATCAAACCTAATAAAGTTATACAGAGAAATATAGAAATGCTGCATAAACTTTCAAAATTTCAAAAAAATCAACATGACAAGGTTTATTGACTTGTGCATTATGCTTGTGTAATATCAACCTTTTTTCTGATCTTTCTGCTAAGCAGTTGTTTTAATCTTCTTAGTTGCACCTCCTTCTATAAAATAAGTGTTTAGAGTACCGGTAACTGAAACTGTAAATGTTTATATCCATGACAATCTGTATCAGTGACACTGATATGGTTATTACAGTTTGTCTGCTGAACAACTTCCTTGTTCCTATTCTAAGATTAAGTAGGTCGACTCTGTTGACTTTATCAATCCACTTCATCAGCAGCAACTTGTTAGTCTGCTCTGTACTTGTCTAGCATGAAGTAAACTTTTGGATTTTGCAAACACATCCAGGTTGACATCAAAGATATTTTGCATTCTGGTGTTTTTCCAGACCTCAGCATGGTGGATATTCTGGCTGGCTTCAAGTCAGCTGATAGGGCTGATCAGTGAATCACAGGGATCAATATCGCCAACATGACATTCATGAAAGTAAAAAAGAGGGTGTCCCAAAAGATAAAGGATGACAAGTTTACTGACAGCCAACTTTCACGTTCTTATGCTAAAGTTTTTCTGGGTGAGCCTACTGAGATCATCCCAACACAACAACAACAACAACAAAACTACGGGAAATAAGAATATACCAACTTCAATGCAAGAGCATAAATGAAAAACTGTTAGATAACATGCAATAAATATGGTCTAATGGATGCAAAAACATTTCAGTTTGCTTTTTCCACATTTCTTCTCTCAGATGAAATAGTGAAGTCATCTGACTCGATATTATTCTTACTACAGGTTTAAGATTTCTTTCATTTACAAGATCTACATGTCTTGGAGTAACATGAGGTCCCTCTACAAGGAAGTACTAATTATAGCCTCAAACAATCCAAACCTGGGTTTAGAGCAGAATCCAGGTAAAGAGAAAAAACAGAAAAACACCCATATCTATGCATTACTATTGTTTATTAAATTGATGTTTTTGTTAATGTCCTTTATTCAGTCATACTCTCACTTTTAAGCGTTATGCATCATCGAGCTGTATGTAGTATTCATGGGTTGTGAAGCTGCATCTGGAACAGCAAAGTTCTATTCTACAAATCATTTGCACAAGCTTTGCAGGTGACACTTTGAAAGAGAATTGACAAACCAATTTGCATTCACTATAGATTTATAAGAACAGACTTGTTTTCCTTTTCCGGGAAAGGATTGTGTGGGAAATGTTATGCTGCCTGTTTCATTAAACAGCTTAGGATTGAATCGAATTCATCTACAGCCCACAAAGTGCAAGACTGTGACTTTCAAAGCTAAACATTTATAAAATATGGAGGTCCAAACTATCAGAGAGCTAAAGCTGCTTGGGTAAGTGATTAGCTTTTAGACTTTTTAACAGTATCATTAAAAAAGAAGAATTCTGTAGCTTTCCACAGCACTCTGACATGAGCACACAATCTTCTGCACAAAAAAGAAAGTCTTCACGCCTGGCTAAGCTCTTCACACAAATGCGCTGCTGCGGTATGTGGAAATTTAGATCTGCTGGAAAAACGGAGCATTCTGCAAAACCTCTGGAGATAAATATTGTTAACCGAGAAAACAGATCCAATTAATTATTCACAGAGTCTTTTCTCTTGAGTGTCTCCTCTGATACAGACGAGGATTATATCTGGCCTTTTAGCTCGCTGGGTCATGTTTTTTGATGATCAGGTCTTGAAAGACAGATGAAAAGGAGGGGACAAATGTACACAACCTGAGCCATGGCTACTGTGATAGTACTGATAATAAGGTCAAAAGGCTATCCATCAAAAAGCATAAGATCTAAGCAACTGACTGTGTCTCCCCCTGGATAAGCAATCAGGCCCAAGCCAGCTGTGGAGCAGGGTGAGAGGAGATTATAGTGATAACAGTAGCTTTGGGAAATGGACAGGTTTGGTGACGGAGACAAGTATTAAGAAATCAGTTTGACCCTGGTTTCTTTAGCTTCAGAGGTTTTCAGTTGGAAAACGTGCACATGTTGCTGATTGGGAGGGCAATGATAGTTTGATAGACATATGAGTCCTCACATGAGAGCAAAGCAGTTTAACGCCTCTTAAAATCCATTTGAACCACAACATCAACTGCAGATATTTAAAAGCTGTGTTTATCTAATTGAATTTTTAAAATCACAGATAATTTGTTAACAACAACATATGTTGTGAGGCGGTTCTTGTAAGAGTGGTGAGCCCCCTCCTCCTGCCGCACTGATAAACACACACCTACTCCCATAACAAAGCCCACTCTGCACCAAAACTGCTTGTATTATGTAACCTTTCAGAAATGTACCTAACATGACTTTATGTGCATAATTAGATAGACAGACAGTTAGATAATTACTTTTAGACCATCTGTTGTCTTCCTGTTTAGCCTTTACCAGTACGCATATTGTGTTTTCTCATCTTTTTGAAATCGAAGGCCAAAAAAAATTTGAAATGTATTGTTTTTGTTATCAGAAATCGAATAAATAGTTATTAAACTTCAACAAGTAATAGTGCTGTAGGATTTTTTAAAGACGAAGAAATGCTGCTCAAACTTGTTTATAAAATGCAAATGTCTAAAAGATTTAAAAATGCAAAGCAGATACCAAAATCGGCACCATTAGCAATCTAATCACAAGATTCTTCTATTTTATATGTTTGCAGTACTCACACTGTGCAAACCAGCGGTGGTTCCCATTCTCATTGACTGGACCTGCAATTAAGAAGTAGAAAACTCTTTTAGGGAGCAAATAAATGGTGACCTTCTTATTTCATTGTTTGGCTCTCTGGTCCTTCCAGCCATGCTGTGCTTGGCAGAGAGTGGGTTTTGATTTCATTTAATAGGAGTAAATTCTGGAAACAATAGATGAGAAAAAAGCAGCTGCACAGGGGATGTTCAAAAGTAACTTGTTTTTTTTTTGTTTTTTTTCCTGACGTGCAGTTATCAAAAGCTTTGATTGAGGGGCACACTTCTCAGGTGAGGTCTAATTCAGATGTGAGTTTTCACCATGTATAAAATAAGGATAGAAAAAACAACCTAATTGTTTTCAGTTTCGGTTGATGCTCTCATTTTTATTTCTACGCCTTATTCATATAAAAGGAAACAGGTGTTCATCTTGCAAGAGTTCTCTCATTAAAACCATGTAAGCTGCTATGCTAACTGCACAGTGGTCACTAAAGCATCCTATTACACATTAGGAGCAATTTACTCTTTTTAGATTAGCAAAAGAAATGTCTGCAGAAAAACCAATACATTTGCTAAGCTTCCATAACAAGTCGATCTTTCTGACGGGTTAGGATGAACTAATTTCCAGATGCTGTATATTTTCAGAACATTGGGTTAGAACAGCAGCATCAAACATGTTTAAGATAAAAAAAATAACACTAATTGATCATAAAATAGTTTTAATAAAGAATATTACAAAAAAAGTCATGAGAGTGCTGTAACTTATACCCAATCTTTAGTAAGCTTTCATTTAGAGGAAGTATAATCAGATTTTGCTTTGCATCACTTCGACATTTAATCTACCCACCTGAGGTTTGCTCAGTTTTCCAAACTGAATTTTCTGTGACTGTTGTACTTATGCATGTCAGACACTAACTGACACTACAATATGATTCCAATTATGATACAGAAACACCTCAAAGCAAACATATTAAAGAGGTGGATTTAGTTTTAATGACAAAGAATTGTCTCTAAATGTCTCTTTAAAGTTTTAAATATTCACCAAAACTGCCAACAGCTATCATGGCATTACACCATGCCACTATATACTTAATACTGATTTATTAGGATGAATAAAATCATGCAGGGTACAAAAGCAGTTTAAGCCGTGTAGCATCACACAGATGCTCCCAAACTGACTCAAACTATAACGCACATCCCTCTTCGCTCTGGGTTGACTGTTGTTTTGCCACGCTTGTGGAAACTCCTGCATTGCACTGAAAAAAACTACAGCCCATCACCCGAGCAGGCACAAACACCAGGACTGTTGACAGGCTCCTCTCCGCTTGCGTCAGAGATTCATTGCCTTTTTGATTACCCTGCCCCCGCCACGAGAGTTACTGGATGCATAGAGGTGATGTATGTAGCTCTGCAGAGGCATAAGATAAAAAAAGGGCAAGATGAGATGATAAGGGCTGGAGCAGATGGAGGAGGGTAATTTGGGTACTTTTCTCATCAACACTTTTCATTTTCCTGCTCTCCTGTTTCAGAACTACCTGGTATAATCTCATTCCTCCTCTCACTGTTTGTCACTGTCTTGTTTGGCGCTCACAGTTTTTAATCCCCTGTAAGGTGATGCACACTTTGTATCCGACAACTCAGTGGAGAGAAGATTGGAGAGATGAAACAGCATGCGATGCCAGCTGCAGTCAAATGTAAAGGGGGTAGCTTGGATGTGGTGCCACAGTCATACCATGCATCAGCAGCTTTAAAAGCCTCCTCTCTCATGCTTTATCTCCCTCTTTTGTCTATTTTTTTGTCTCCAACAGCAGAGGCTTACCTTCAGGTCTGTGCAGGAGTAACTGGCAGGCTCCCTTCAAGGCATTTCACAGCTGCTCTTTTCCCCAGGACTGTGCGCTCCTTTCCTGGCTTTGTTCAATCAACAACAACCATCCTGCCTCCCTCCTGCCATCCAGCTCCTTCTGCTCTTCACTGCTCTCTGTCTACTTCTATGCGAGAGGGGGGTCTGTGTGCATGTTAGCGAGGGAAAGAGAGAGAGAGAGAGAGACAGCGAGTGAGGCAGTGTGGTTGGGAGAGGAGATGTGAAGGATGTTATAAGCTTCGTGTTTCCTCTTGGATGTTCTCATTTCGCCCACCCTTGTCTTTTAGGATTTGAACCTTGTGTGTATCTCCCCCCCCCATGCTGCAACGGGTTACAGATTTTCAGCCAAAAAAGTCAAGTGCATGGTTTATGATGTGAAGAAAGGACGAGTGTGTATGTGTGCATTGAGATTTCAGAAAGGGAAAAAAAGCCATGTTAAAGAGGAGTCTGCCATAATCAATTGCACAAAAACTGCTGTTGAGGAAAAGGCTCCAGGGTGCTAGGATGATAAAAAAAAATAAAATGAAAAAGGGAGCAAGGGGAAAAAAATTGGGAAAATGCATCAAAAACGGTGGATTTAGAATGCCATACATTATGAGTTAACTACAGACTTAAATAAAACCAATAAATAAGACAATAAAAATCTGTGCCATTAACTATTAGTTTTTTTTTCTGGTGCTGTTGTGTCACACATTTCTATCTGTAATTTCTCATTAGAAAAATAAATCAGCAGCAATCCTTTCTATCTGTATGACTTCAGTAGCAATTTTAGGTTGTAAAACTTCCTAGGGGGGGCATTACCTGATCTATTCCAATATCTATGCCAATAACCTAATGTTCTCTCTCTATGATTGATGCACTTAATCCTGTGTTTTTGTGTTTAACTTTGTTTATCTTCTAGACAAAGACCTGAAAGAGTGACTCCTGCTGCCAAATAAATATGTAATTTTTCAGAAAGAAAAATAAAAAAAACTGTTAAAATGCATATGTTCTTTTTTCTGTTGCAGCAAACATGCTTAATGCCATTGACTGGGTTTTCTTACATTGAAAACCCTCTTGCCCACTGGCAATGTAAACTGAACATGGCTATTTTGTGTTAAGATATGAATATAATTGGAATCTCAGAAATTTAACGAAAAAAGGTCACCTATTGTGAGTTTGAAGTAGGACAGAAACAGAGACAAGTGCTTAGGGGAGGCATGCTTGTTTGAAGGTTTTAAATCTTCAAAAAATGACAAAGAATACAGTTCAGGACAAAAGAGAACACAATGTAAAATCAGAAAGAAAAAAAAATGAAGGAACTAGCAGAGAAAAATGGAAAATTGAAAGCTCATGCACCAAAACAGAAGTTATCGATGACATGGGATCCAGGTGATTCTAATTAGGGCAGTGTTGAAAAGCTGATTTAGAGGAGTGAGCAGGGGAACCGGGGGACAGATAATCCAGAGGATGTTACACCAGACACAAAGGGTACAAAACAGCATACTGCTAAAACCAAATAAATTAAATGCAAAATCAGAAGACCATAAGTGGATAAAAGGCTGAAAAGAACAGAAAGGGGCTTAACAAAGCATAATAAAAATAACAATTATGCAAACAAACACCCATAAGTCCCTCTATGTGGTTATTTTCATGACAGTTTTTTGAAGATATACATAAAAATAACATGGATATGTGTATCTTGCACAGTAATTTTAGATGATAATCATTCAAAAAAGTTGTTTTGTTAATAAACTGACCTGAAATCTGATACATGGTGTTTCGATTTTTTTTTTTTTAATAAAGCTGCAAAACACCAATGTAAAATATTGTTAAATGTTAGAGTGATGTGGAAAGGAAAGATAATTTTCATGTTTTCTTTTATTGATAAAAAGCAGTCTTTATAAGTCACCTAATAATACTTAAGTAATAAATGCTCAGTGCTTGTATAGTGCATTATTAAGTCCAAGGACTTCAAAGAGCTTTGCACTTTATTTAGTCAGTCACCGATTTACACTCTGATAGTGGGAAGGTACATGTACAGTAGTCACAGCTACCCTGAGGCAGACAACCGTACAAGCAGTATTACTTGGCCTTCTGACCACCAACGGCTGTCAAAGCAGATAAAGTGTTTTTAGAACACAATGAGAAAGCCACCTTGTACAGGACAGTTACTGTGTTTTGGTTAGTTCTTACATACATTGTTCTGCTAAGCTTTAACTGTTTACAAAAGAACTGCAGTGAATATATTTATAAAAAAAAAAGAAGAAGGAAATAATCAGATAGGCCAAGGTTGTAAGTAGTGTTGCACCGATACCGATACCAGTATCGGACAGGGCCCAGATACTGCCCTAAAATGATGGTATCGGTATTGACAAGTACCAACAAATAGGGCACCGATACCATTTTGAGAGCCATAAGTTTATTGTACTATTGTCACCCACTCCTGGTAGGCAATAAAAAGTTCTACTGGATTCACTTGGTATTAGATTTTTTCCTGCTTCACAAAGGTAGGCAGCAGCTTGACAGAGCCATGATGGCAATTATTTTATATTATTATGGTATCGGTATCAGCCGATACTGCACAGCCAGGTATCGGGTATCGGTATCGGGGCCAGAAAATGGCATCGGCGCAACACTAGTTGTTAGTGAGGAGAGTGTTAAAAAATATGGTAGAATGAAAAACGAGATCCCAAACATGGTTCTTTCAATGGTCCCAAGAAAATTCAGTTTGATACGTGTTTTTTGAAAACTATATTGCCCATAATTCCTTGAGGCCACTTTATTTCCAAATATTTCACTAAACATATATAAAGGTATGGTGGAGGATGTTCGTTTTCTGGGTGGATCATCAAATTAAGCGATCCTCCTAATTGTCAATCAGTCAGTAATATGTTTACATAAGGCCACCCTACGTGCTCGTCCCAATTTTCTCTTACCAGTGGTGAGTCTGACATAGAGGAAAATTTACAAATATTCTTTTGGAAAGTAAGTTTGTTTGAGCGATGCAAACAGCAACTTTTAAACAAAGCTGTGCATGAGGAGAAATGGGCTTATGCATGTTCTCGCACGTGTTCAATAGGCGTTCCCACTATGGAGCAAGTACACGGCTGTGCATGTGCATGTTTTTTTTTTAAGTGAAGAGGACGGGTCGCAAAAAGTTGTTCAAGTCTAAGTCTAAGGGTCTCTTCAAAAATTTGCAAAAATCCTCTGCTATACCTTTAAGTTTCATTGAATATATTCAGTTACATTCCATATATTCACAGTTCATTCAGTATATGGCAACTTATATATGTATATAAAAAAAGACAATTTATACAAAAGAAACTGCATTCCATATATATATATATATATATATATATATATATATATATATACACACAATTATACTTATTCTATTCTTTAAGAGGATATATGTATTTTATAAAGGAAATGCGGCTGTGCTAACCAACACCGAAGCACCATATATACAAATACTTTTAGTTATTGTTTTCCACAACTGTAACTGCAGTTCCTAACAAAACAATCACAATCAGTCATGATGATGGTGACTCCACTCTCCAACTTATGATGGAATTTATAACAAATTAATCTTGCATAACAGCCAAATGGATTCGCTGGGATCATTTATTATTCAGATTTTCAGTTTATTTAGCCGTGCTTGTAATAAATGTGGATGTTTTTATTGTAATATGTTCGATGGCAAAGACAGAGTGATAGGTACTGCATGCTCTGCAAGGAGCGTCATGCTTGGACATACATAAAAAAGCTGATGATAAAAAGGGGACAAATAACACACTGTAAGTATTTACCACCAGAGGGCTGCTTTCTGGATTGAGTTTAAAATGTGATTTATGACTCTGCAGCCATCCCTCAGGTTCCTTCCTATTGCATGTACTCCACCGGCTAAAACATAGTGACACTGCAGGGATTTACCTCTTTTATCTTCCTCTAGCCATTGTGGATTCGATCACCTTTGATTGAAGATTTTCAAGGATTGAGGCTGCAACAAATAAAGATCTCAAAGGCTGCCTCGAGGATAAGAGCTCTGGGCCAATTATCACCAAGCGTGACCCACCTTAAAATAAAACTTTAAGTCTAAATGGATACTGTGTTTGGTTCAGAGCCTTTTCTGGAACTGAACTGTTGAGATTAAGGATGTGTGTAATTTCCCCTCCTGAGGTTATTCCACTATTGATCAAAGCCCAGCGCCTTCCGCTTTATTGCCAGTGCTGTTCACTCTGTGGGGAAATCCATTCAGACTTCTCTATGTTTACATTAATCACACATCATACACAAATAAATCTCAGTGGCACAGTAAAGACAGTTATATACAGGGCAGAACTGTGTTCATCGTTAAAGCTGTTTCATAGCAACAAAGAGGTTCCTAATTAATATACCTTAACAGTATTATCAGACTACCTACTCCTTCTCTATATAGGATGAGGGATTTGTTTTAATATTCAACATAACAAATATTGGATTTCCACAAAAACAAAAAGCTTGAAAGTGTTTTCAAACTTTATAAGAAAAATGTACAAAATTAATAATTTATCTGTATAAAGATCCAACAAAATCCCAAATCATGATACCTCTACCAAAGTACCAACCAAAAAGGTCTTTACCTCAACTTAAAGCTATAGTGTGTAATAGTTACAGAGATTAACGGACAGAAATGTAATATAATATATACATGTGTGTTATTTATTTTAATCTATAAACTGAAAGTCTAAATCTTTATGTTTGCTTTGTCTTAGAAATAGCTTTTATATTTACATAGGAAGGGGTCTCCGGTCTGCCTCCATACATGGGAGAACGTCTCCCATGTATGGAGGAGACATCTTTTTGGTACAGCAGCAGAGAGCTGACAAATTAGTGACTGTAGAGATCGCCAATATGCTTGAATGTAGTTTATGGCAATTTAGGCCTATAAACAATCTAAATCTACACAGACTAAAGAAATACTATTTATAAATGATCTATTCGAACAAACCTCATCATCACTTGATAACATCAAGATCACAATTTATCCTTTGGGATTACTCCTTCCCTGAGGGAGTAATCCCAAGTGATAAATAAAGTTGAGTCTACGTAAATCTGATGTGGACATTGTGGAAGCCCTTTTGTACCATGAGGGCCCCCGTATTGTTGGAGGGGGAGAAGTGGTGAGGGGATAGTTTCAAAGGAATTAGATCTTCCTTTTCTAGCATGGGGATTGTAAAATAATTTATCTTCCTCTCCACCTTCCCTGGCTTCATGATTCCTAGTTCTTCTTCCAGAGAACCCATTCAGGCTCACTTTGATGCTCTCTTCTCCTTATTCATTCCAATAGCCTCAATGCTTATTGCTTCCACTGGAATCATACACTTTTTTTTTTCTTATAACACAAGGATTAGCTGCACCCACACAAATCTGAGACTAATGAATACTTAACAGACAGACATATTAACTTCAACTACAACCGACTTTCAGATATAGTCTGGTTTATTAATGCAAAATCAAGATTCAAATTTTAAACCTACTGTATAGCTTTATTCAAGCTTCTAAAAAAAATACATTGCATTTAGCTGCCCATTTTGCAATAATGACAACAAACAAAGATTGCAGAGTATTATAAAGGAAGAATGTACAGAAATGTAGTTACAAAATATTTCATTTGTTGTAGAGTTTACTGGCCTTTCAATTTCCAGATTTTAGATAAGCATACTGTATTTAGCAGTTCCATAACTTTGATAAAGGTCTGAGTAAAGCACAAGATACATAGGCACCAGTGACTTAAAAAAAGCAGTTAAAAGGAGTTTTACTTGGACAAGCTATCTATTAGATATATTCTGCTTGTATTTTGGTAAGGCGTATTATTTCTATCTATGTTTATTCAGTTTATGAATTAGTTTGTAATTTAAAAATTTTACCCTAGTTGTACTGTTAATTTAGATTAATTTTTTAATGATTCAAAGTAAATGAAGTTCAATTACTTTCAATTATAATGTTTGGACAATGTTTGAGCCGACCCTCAGAGCCAGGACACATCTCCAGGCGCTTCTGGTGGCCCACTCTCCACAGAGACGTAAAGGAGTATGTGTTGGCTTGCCCCACATGTGCCCGTAACAAAGCCTCACACCAACCTCCTTCAGGTCTGCTTCAACCACTTCCTGTTCCCTCGCGTCCTTGGTCCCATATCGCCATTGATTTCGTCACCGGTCTCCCTGTCTCTCGAGGTATGTCCACCATACTAACCATTGTTGACCGTTTCTCGAAATCCTGCCATCTAGTTCTCCTCAGAAAACTTCCCACGGCCTTCCAGACAGCTCAGCTGCTAATTAAACATGTTTTCCGGCTTCATGGCATTCCCCAGGAAATCCTCTCGGACAGAGGTCCCCAATTCATCTCTCAGGTATGGAAGGCTTTCTGTTCTGCTCTCGGTTGCAAACCATCTCTCACTTCAGGTTACCACCCTCAATCGAATGGCCAGACCGAACGCATGAACCAGCAGCTGGAATCCACTCTCCGCTGTCTTACATCCAATAACCCCGTGGATTGGAGTCAATATCTCCCGTGGATAGAATATGCCCATAACTCACTCCGTTCTGCATCCACTGGACAGTCTCCATTCCAGGTCAGTCTCGGATACCAACCACCTCTTTTCCCCGCAGATGAGAGAGAGATATCGGTGCTGTCCGTTAACCAACACATCCGTCGCTGCCAAAGGATTTGGAGGGAGACCATCGCCACACTCAACCAGTCATCCGAGTCAGTCAAACGTTTCGCCGACGCCAAGAGACGTCCCGCCCCTGAGTATTCTGTGGGCCAGGAGGTGTGGCTCTCCACTCGAGACATCCCCCTCAAGGGGACCCAAGGGGACCCTTCAAAATCTCTCGAGTCATCAACCCTTCAGCTGTCCGTCTCCAACTTCCCCAGTCCCTCCGAATCCACCCTACTTTCCACGTCTCCCAGATCAAGCCTGTTTCCTCGAGTCCTCTGTGCCCACCGTCCGACTCCCCACCACCCGCCCTGGAGGTCGATGGCCATCCGGCCTTCACAGTGCGCCGCATTGTAGACTCCCATCGACGAGGTCGCGGATGGCAGTACCTCGTCGACTGGGAGGGCTACGGACCGGAGGATCGTCAGTGGGTCCCTGGCTCGTACATCCTCGACCCTGCGCTCATCGAGGAGTACGAGCGTTCCTGCCCATCTACCTCTTCCGGACCGCCAAGGGGCGGTCGTTGAGGGGGGGTTACTGTTGGGAGCTGGAGAAAATCCCATCTTTCTCCAGCAGAGTCCGCTGTGGATCCTCTGAGGGAGCCTCCTGCACAGCTGCAGCTCATCTAGATCATCAGAGGATCCACTATATAAGCTGTCTTCAGACCTTGCCTCAACGCCGCAGTGTTGTTCCAGTTGGTCAGCGCTAAAGCCTAGATCTTTGTTGTATTTCCATGACTTTGAATCCAGGTTGGATTCTAACCACTGTCTCTGTGTTTCCAGGAAACCCGTGCCTCCTCTGTGAAAGCTCAGGAAGAGCTAACCTGCCGAGCCGACCCTCAGAGCCAAACCCTGAAGATTCTCAGAGAACCTCTAAGCAGCTCTGGACTAGAGCTGGGAAACCAAGGCCAAGGTCTGCTCAAGCTAGATGTGAGACGCTGAAGCAGCAAACGGACTCTGCTGATAAACTCTTCTCCAGAACCAACAGTGACTCTCCCAAAGTAAACCTCAAGAACCCTCAAGGTACAATCAGTGAACCTGTGGAAATCAAACCCTGTCAGCAGTCACTAACTGTGCTGTCTCCCTCGCAGACTCCGGTGAACCAGAACCCAGACCAGAACCTGAATCAGTACATTCTGTGTGTAGTGCTTTAATAAACTGTTAAACTTTCCATCCTTGTGTCAGTGGTGTTCTGCATAACTGGGTCTCCATTTGAGAACCCATCATGACAATTCATCAAAACAGCTGGGAATGGGGTTGAGTTTTAACAGCCAACAAGACAGAAACCTTAAATAACAACCAGAGCTATGGAATATTACTTGGATTGAAGTATTATTTATGTGTTAGAATGACTCTGACTTTAATCGACCTGAAAGTTTGTGACGTTCTACCTGACCTTAAGCTTTTTTCCAAACAAGCCTGGGTAGCAATGCACAACCCTGCTTAAAAGCCAAGAAAATACTTACCATGCAAATTATACTTAATTATAGTGCTACAGAGTTTTGTTTTGGGATTATGCAATGCATGACTGCAGAAGTCTAAATGTAACTATCAAATTATTATCAGTAAATTACAATTAGTACCTTTTAAATTTTTTTTTTTTTACACATAATCGGCTAAAGTCAATGAAAAGCTGTAATCACGGTGAGAAAACATAAAATAAGAGAAACTGATGGTCTCATTAGTAAAAGCCTTCAGAAACAACACACTGTGCTATATCATCTTATTTAGGAAACATTTCAGAATACAGAAGGATATTCTTTTTCACATATTTTTAACAATGTCATGTGTTGTTTTTTTCCACACCAAGGTTTATAGGTGAGGTTTCTTAAAATACTACAGGTTGTTACTAATGCTTTTATTTATATTTGCAACCAAAGACATGGAAGATAGGTATGAATTATAAGTTTCATTCAAACAGCTTTAAAAAAAAAAGTGATAATGCTGACGTCATCTGATATAAAAATGCGTTTAAAAAGCCTGAACAAAAATAACATCAATCAGAGGGCAGCTCAAAAGACTAATCGTTTCACTGGAGCAGCTGCAGCAATCTACAGATTTATTTAGAAAAAGCGTTGACGGGATAACTTCTGATTGATCTATTAATTGTTCACTTTTTGGTAGAACAGCAGAAAGAAACCAAGAACAAGTTTTGTTAGCTGTTTGCTGTAAGTGTAAGAGACAAACCAAACATGAGGAAGGAAGTGCTCCACAAACGATATATATGTACAGTGTAAAAATATCACTGTTAAACGCACAATCCCCACAAAGGCAGCATCATAGTGTGGGGATGTTTTCTTTCTGCAGGAACAAGGAAACTCAGCAGAGATTATTGGAAATTGGATCAAGCCAAATGCTGGATGATTCTAGAAAAAGATATAGACAGGAGACTTGAACCAATTTTTACCTTCCGACAGGGGTAAGAACCTAAACATATCGGTAGCTATAATGAATTGCTGTAATTTGCTCTTACTCTAACTTCACAGTTAATTGTTTGTAATTTTTGATCTATCATTAAGAAAATTCTAATGAAATCCAATAAACTTTTAGGTTCTAAATTCACAAAATCTGAGTAAGCTGATGACATCTAACCATGCTGTAATTTTGGTGCATGTCAGGCTTCTTTCATTTCATAATTCACAGACTTTATTTGAAGATGACATTTAAATAATGGGACATTAAATATCTCATTATGAAAATATGTAGTTTGTTTGTTTTTAAAGAAGCTGGACAGGTATTCAACAGGCAATCAAACGACTCTGCAGGAAAATCACTGCAAACTCTAACTGCCTGGCAGGACTTGTTTTCTTTGTTCACATTCAAGCCTTAACGCTTTTGTCCTAGCCTTCTACTGGAATGCACATAGCGCTGGCAAACCATACTGGAGACCTAAGCCTTAAGTTCATCTAAACAGCTTGTTTTATTCCTTTGAGCATGCATCTTGATTTTCCAAGCCATATCTCATTGCAGAAACGCATGCAAATTGACAAAGGATCCCCTTTTTGAAATTCATTCTAGAAAATACTGCTATTGCCACAGGAGGTAAACTCTTGACAAGCACATTGCACAGCTTGGGATTGTAGTGGCTGGCATTTAGCTCTGTGCCATTTTTACTCTGAGAATGATGGATATGGAATATGAATGCCCAGTGGCATGATGACCCAGCAAAATGTTGCACCCTCTCTTAGTTCTCACCCTCTCTGCTCACAAATACTCACGTTCACTCAAGGGCAAAACCTCTATATCCTAACTATTTCTTTACTGGTTTCCCTTCAAGCTCTTTAAAGTATTGAGCTATTGTCTTATTGGACTATACACCCAAAAAGTTAAAACTGATATAAAATTATTATTTCTATTGACTTAAGAGTCATATGAATTGTTCATAAACTTTTTGTTATCCTACCACTTATCAATTTTACCTGGAATGTACTTTTTTTTGTACATTTACTAAAGACATAAGAAAATTAAACATTTGCTAACTTGATGAAATATATAAAAATGTTTTTCTTTTTTTTTATCATGGGCTAAAAGATAGAGTTACATCCAGGAGCTTTTTCACTTCTTCCCTTTTTGCTGAACTGAATGTCGGGGAATCTGTGGCCTGTGCGAAGAAATTGCACAGTAAAATATAAAGTTAGCTCAGATGTAAACCTGGATGATTAATGTTGTTCCAAGTTTAATTGGGTGAGTTAAAACAGGGTCCTAAAATATTCTCTTTATTCTTCTTCTACACATCTTCTGCGGTTAAGATTGCTTTCGCGGAATGGAGAAAAGTACCTGTGGAGCAGGTAATAAACAAGTGAAAATATAATGTTGAAATTAGAGAAACATTAAAATATAAAACTGGTTAACTACTTAGAAACTTCTAGCTCAGGTGAAGCTGCATCCAAGAGCCTTTTTTTCTTTGTTCCATTGTTTTGAACCGAAAGTGGGGGTAATTAACAATTTGATTTTCCCTTAGTGGCAACATCTGGAAGTCCCAAACCCAACAAAAGCAGGACAGTTATGTTGAGTTTCTGGCAATGCCTGGCCACCGAAACATTATTTCTTCTAAAGGAAACTTTGTTCTAAGAGCTATGGCTGAAATAAATGAATTGATACTATCTGAGTATTTGATGCATTTGATTCTTCACATAAGAAAAGCAGACTGAAGCTGACTTACGGCAGCACCTTTTATGGCAGCAAGGCCTCGGATACCTCAGACCCCTGCCCCACAACCCAGTCACCACCACCCCCAATCCCCAGACGGGCTGTACTGAAACTGAATTTCCCTTTCGGGGATTAATAAAGGATAATTGAATTGAGTTGAATTAAGGTTTTTTACAAAATATTTGAACCAATTAAAAATGTTGGTCAGGTTAATGATAGCAATGTATTGATGAACATCATACCAACAGCTTAGTTTGGAGAAGAAAATATCAAAACTGTTTTTAAGGATTTGGTAGTGGCAGAAAAGGATGACTTGAAAGATGATGCGGGGCAAATCACCTGACTATTCTAGATTAACTAAGAAAATCTCAAGAGCAATATGCATTGCAGAGGCTGCCAAGACGTTTGTCACCATCACAGTTTCTCTGCATATAAATCTCTGTCAGTAAAATAAACAATCCTCATTTCATGTTTTATTCACAAATTGTTTATAGAAATCCAAAAAGCCCCAAAATAATATATTTCCTTAGAAAAATGTCAAAGCGTAGCTTTTTCCTTATTTGATTCTTTAGAACTAATTCAATCTGTACACCAATTACCAATAAAGCTGAGATATTTTTCTTGCATTGAAGTTATTTTTATCATATTAAACGCTCTTTTGCTGATGCACCCTTACAAGAATCGAGACAGCTACAATACAGTATGTATTTTTAAGGCAATATTTTCACAGGTAATTGCAAATTAACAGTATAAAACAAAGTTGTCAATAAAATTTGGTGATAGATTGACACTAAAAATAGACATGCAATTAAAATAAGCAAATACCAATCATTTTATATGGGTACAAACTCCTAAAATTGAAAGAAATAATTGTGAGCCCTCTCATTGCTATGTCAATAGTAATTAAATATTGGAAGAATAAACAGTGGACAGCATGTAAGGTAATACTGCAGCGTGCTTTGAATGTAATGAGATTCACTTTTTAAAAATCAATCCTTTCACTATTCACAACTTTCTCTACCCCCAGCATTCACATATCTGCAGCTCCTAAATAGGTTGTTTCCAAATAAAAACCCAGAGAGAATCTATTTGGCTTTGTCATGTTCTCATCTTTTACAGCTTCTGATGTCTCTCTCTCACCCCTAGACTGAAGGGAAATTCTTAATTACTTCATTATTAGAAAAATACTGCACTGAGTAAAGAAATGCTTATTACAGATTGACAGTTTTGAAACTATTTGCAGTAAATGATACCATTTGGCTTAACTATAATACACATATTAGGGCATCAGCTCAATTATAACACCTTCGTTTGATCCATTTCTGGATCAAACACATTTAAATCTCACATCTTCAAAGTTCAAAATAGTAAGAGCTGAATTTTATTTCTAAAGGGAGTGCTTAGGGCTGCATGCATGGAAACGTTGCACAGTTCATGTCTATTTGACATTTTAAATGTTGAAAACCAAAGTCACTTACAGGTACTGGCTTTGCCTTTACCCTGTCAACATTAGCTCCACTGGCTTCTTTAAGGTGAGTTCAGACACAAAACCATGGTTCAAACACGGAACAACCAACTTTGGATGTAGAGCAAGACTTAATGCAGTAGTTGCACGCCAGAGGTCATCTCGGTCCTCGGTGCATGGCATTTGTGGACAAAACAGACTTTTTTAGTGCCAGAAAATTGTACGCATATGCGTGGGTGTGTTTTGGTATGGTGGTGGGGGGGTTGATGTACCTGTGGGCGTTAACATCAAGACTGATTCTGACACGCTGACACACTAGAGTATAAAGCCACACAAGGTGGTTCTTCTGGCAGAAAAGGACACACCTCAGCTGCCTTAGACCACAAAGACGGAGGAGACAGTCATTCATTCACCTTTGGATGCTTTGCACAAACTTCTTCATTTTGGTGAGTTCCAGTTGATTTCTTTTCATTTTGCACCAAAATGCAGAACTGGTTAATCGAGCAGAACAGCAACTAAGTCAGAAACTAAGGCTGGATTTCAAGTGTAAAATTTAAGTTAAATAAAATGTTTCTGAGGGTTTTTACTAAAAAAGGTTTACGAATCCCATGGACACACACAGCATATAAAATTAGACTGACTTAAAAGGTCTTTGATGAAAGAAAAAAATATATAATGCATGAATGGCATTTGCTATATGCTTTTAATTTAATTCAACCAAACTGTTTAAAAAGTCTTCTGTGATATTTTGAATTAAATAGTTGCATAAATAAACAGGGATAACTGCACATACCAGCAAAGAACTTCTACTTTGACTTTAAAACTGTGTTGAAGCCTCTTTTAAGGCTCAGTCAACATCTCTTCATTTTTGCATGTGGTCATTTTCCATGCAAAGCTATAATTTAGTATGACTTATGATACGCAAAATCCCTAAATGCTTAAAATGATTTCACTGCAAAACTAATGCATGAAAACCTGCTGACCTAATGATTAGGTATGGAATGACACAGTCTACTTCAAAGTGGGTTAGAGCTCGTGAAACAAGAAATGCTGTGTGCTTATCCAATTTTGTTTTACTGTGGTGCTTGAACACTGCTAAAAAAATGTAAACTCACAACACTGATTGTTTAGTCACATTTCACCAACAGACATGACATAATTAACATGGCTTTTTCCATGACTGGGCAAGAACAAGGGCTTTGCACTAGATTTTTTTATGGGACCTGTCGTAATGGTCTCCAAAATAACTGCATTGCCATATTAAGTTCTCTTTTGTCAAGACACATCACCTAAAGCAGAATTCCATGCATAGCAGAGTCTTCATTAGAAACTTAAAGTTTAGTACACTTGTGTGTACTGCTTTATATACTAAAAGTAGCATAATGGGCACAATCCTAAAGCTGCAGGAAAAAAAAGAAAATATAAACATGTAAAACCAAAAGTATTTTCCTAAGCTTACTTTTTTACTAAAGAAAAAAAGTTGTATTCTTCTTTTTATGTAGTCAACCTTTTGCAGGACCTCCTAATGTTATTTAATCCACCCAAGTCAGATGCTGTTATTTAAAGTAGCAGCTACTCATCCATTTATTAATACCATTTGCTTATTTTGCATGATATTTAATTGATGTGCATTGTGTTGACATTATATGTCCTTCTATTTTTGTCTTATAGGTTACTGAATTATAAAGAAAGATGAGCACCTTAAACAAGCGAATCCAAGACTATATGCTGGAGAGGAGAAGGCGACGCACCAGATTAGTAACTAAAGATGGGCGCTGCAACATTGAGTACGGAAACATCAAGTATAGCACCCACTTCGCCTTCCTAGTTGACTTCTGGAACACCTTTGTAGAGATCAGGTGGCGTTTTGTCCTCTTATTTTTCATTGCATCTTTTACTCTCAGCTGGTTTCTCTTTGGCCTGCTGTGGTACTGGATTGCCCGAAGCAACGGAGATCTGACATGGCAAGAGCCCACTGCTGATCACACTGCATGCGTTGACAATGTTGTTGGACTTACTACAGCCTTCCTTTACTCACTTGAAACCCAGACAAGTATTGGGTACGGTGGACGAGCAATCACTCCTGAATGTCCTGGTGCTGTTGCTCTAATCATTATCCAGTCTCTCATTGGGGCGGTTATCAACTGCTTCATGTGTGGAATCATCCTGTCCAAGATCTCCTTGCCAAAAAAGAGGGCCAAGACCATCACATTTAGTGAGATGGCTGTCATCAGTCCCAGAAATGGCTCTCTCTGCCTGTCAATCAGAGTAGCCAACCTTCGCAAGACCCTAATGATTGGAAGCAACATCTATGGCAAGCTGTTGAGAACGACAACCACACCAGATGGTGAGACGATCATCATGGATCAAGTGAATATTGAGTTCATGGTAGATGCTGGAAAGGACAACCTGTTCTTTGTAACCCCTCTCACGTTGCATCACGTTATTGACAAGAGCAGCCCATTCTTCGACATGGCGGTAGACACTCTACATGAGAAAGAGTTTGAGCTTGTGGTATTCTTAGATGGTACTGCAGAGTCTACAAGTTCTTCCTGTCAGGTGAGAACCTCCTTTATCCCCCAGGAGATCATGTGGGGCTACAGCTTCTTGCCGATCATCTCCAGAAGCAAAGAGGGCAAATACAGAGTAGATTTCTCCAACTTCTCCAAAGTGGTGCCGGTAGCCACTGCACATTGTGCATACTGCTACCACAACATAAAGGGACACCATCTGCATTCTAGAGACGGACTTGACAACCGGGGCTTTGAAGTGATCGAAATCGACAACCCTCAAAGTGTCACTAAGATGTGAAACACTGATTCTCAAAGGACAGACAGTTATGATGGCCTTCCTGGCTGACCCAGAGGCATATGGCGTAAAAACTGATTTAAACCTGAGACAATCAAAACCAGATGATTTGTTATTCTTTTGTATTGACCACAGATAAAAACCTGAGGGGTCAGGGCACTCATTGTGAGTTTTGTATGCATCTGTATGTAAAACCACACCTGTGATTGTCTGCTGATGAAAAACCTGTTTTCAGATTGGAGTTCAGGTCATGTAAGCTGATGAAGCCTGGTAAACAAAACCCTTCTTTGGTACTGCGGATGTTTGAATGACGATGTGTAGACTTCCTTACTTTTACCTTTGGTATTACATCTCAGTGTCTTTCACTATAACAGGCTGAAACACCAAAAAGGTAATTGATGAAGGAGTTTTTTGGAATATTTAACATAGGCTGTTTTTCACAAAGCAACACTTTTACTTGAACCAGTATGTTAAACTGTTCAGATAAAGGCACTAGTCAAGGGCTGGTCTCCTCAGCCAGTCTTTTTAAGCTGTGAGTAATATTGTTGTTGTTTTTTCTTCACAAATTACCCTATTAAGAGGGAATACATCTCTCAGGAAATGCTTAACTTGGTTGCATGCAGCAAACCCATTTATATTGTATAGTCTTTTTTGATTTGATTTTCTTCTCTATGTACCCTAAAATAAACTATATTTTTTCATTCATAAACATGTATTTGTGGTATTTTTCTTCACACTAGACCAAAGAAAAATGTCACACCAGGTGTGTGAACCAGAAGGTCAAAGCAACCGAAGCTAACCCTGATAGCAGCTTTTTCTCTATAAACAAAGCTAAGTTATTACATCAAACAGGAAAGCTCAGATGAAATGGTTGGAAAAATGAAAGATGACAGTGTACAAGCCATAATGAGCCTACCGTAGTCTGAACATGACACCAGAACTATCTATTTGAGGAAATTTCTGGACATCCTGTATGAAAAAGCTTGAGTTGTATTATAAGATCAACAAACCTTTAATGAAGAATTAGTAAAATTCTTTAATGAACTACTTATTAATACTCACAACAGAGAAATCTACTCTAACATTGCGGATTGCAAAAAAAAAGAGCAAACTTTTCTCTGGCTGGGGCATTTAATATGCCAAAAAACTAAAGTGTAGAACTCCCAGGAGGCAGCCCGTCAGTGATGCTGTATTGATTATTTAAAGTGAATGTTACATGGATCTTACAAATGAGCATATATATTAAACTATTTAAACACACTGGTTAAAAAAAAATAAAATAATTCATTTCACGATGGTTGGTGTACTTAATGGCTATTAAGAACATATTTCAACAAGTATATATATGTATATATATATATATATATATATATTTTATTTTTTTATTTTTTATTTTTTTCTGTATAACAACTCATAAGAGCACAACCCAAGAGAAATTACTGCAGGACAGCATTCTTATTTCTAAATATATCTGACCAGACACCTACAGGTGGCCTTTAATAAAGTCAGATTTTACTCCTATAGATTCAATTTTCATGCCATGGTAACTGTTAAACACCCACACTAACACTTGCAATCCACATGTGTTGATAATTCAGCTAATGAGATGTTTCAGTGTGGTTCCATTTAACGAAAAAAACCTTGAAGATAAAAGTTGCCTCTAACTTCATAAACCTTGTTCTTTGCAATGCATAGACGTTAATTGAGGACTTTCAGCTCTTATTATACCAACATCTCTCTAACCAAAGCAGACAGAATAGGTTGCATAGTACCAGTGACAAGTTTGGAGCAAGGCAGCCCCAGGAGCTGAATCCCTTCAATGAGTTGAAACTTTTACTGCCTAACTGGGCTTTGTTTAGCATCCGAGAAGGTAGGTTAAAAAAGAGATACTTATCTCTAAATAAAACTAATCTTTCATAAAAAAAACAAGATGTAGGCAAACCAAAAGTTCCAAAAAAACAAAACAAACAAAAACAACATCTTTCCAATTGTTAAACACTGACAGGGAGATAAAGCAACCAATACAGTCCCTCTCTTTCTTTGTGTGTGTGTGTGTGTGTGTGTGTGTGTGTGTGTGTGTGTGTGTGTGTGTGTGTGTGTGTGTGTGTGTGTATTTGTTAATATACAAAGAAATACACACTGTATAATGGAGGGATGAAAACATTCTGTATGTACAGGAAAGCTTATTTAAAGACATAAATGCAACAAATTTTGGTACTGTCTGGACCAGACTTAAATGACATGTCTGCTGCTTCATTTAACCTGTACTTTTCCAAGGTTAAGTTGGATAAAGACAGGGCTCCAGTTCTCAATTAGGTGATGAAATTGATAAAATAGAAAGGTGAAAACACAGCCACCTCAAATGGCACAGCTGCACCATCTGTTGGTTAAAAAGCTGTTCTGCGCATGCTTATTGAGTGTTGGAAGAGGTGAGTTTCTTGATCCAACCCCTTGTTTAATCCGGCCTTTCCCTTGACCCCGGCACAAATATGATGTACCAGCTTGAATCCCATAATGGTCTTGATAGATAACTATTCACATTCACCCTGGTTCTGATAAGTTTTATTTTTGTTCAAATATATATATTTTTTTACCTCTCTTTCAACATTCATGCATAGTATAATGAACATCAAGGACATAAAGCAAAGAAATGTCCACTGCTGTTCTTTCAGAAGGACTGAATGCTCCAGTTAATGATCTCATGCAATCTGGGTTTCCTTAAAGTACTTTTCAAACATTCTGATTTGACTGAATAGACTTTATAAAGACGTTTTAAATGACATGATGCGAATTGACACCATATAAATATTCTGAATTAAACTGAATTAACTTTGCTTGTTGCCTAAAGTTTTAGTTTCTCCACTGGAAATCGAAGGCAAGAAAGGCCAAAAAAGCTTTTATTGGACAGAGCAATCCAGCCGGTTGGCACCAACTGAGACATAGGATCTTGTTGACATGAGGAGTCAACATCAGGTAAAACAGAGGAGTGGGATTTTTTTGCAAATTAGGAATGACTTTAGGACAAGTATAATAAAATATTGGTAGATAGACTATAAGCTTTAAGATATTGCTAATATAGAGAGCATACAATGTGATCCTTTCTCATGCTTACCAGGAAGTAAAAGCACACATATGGGAACTACGGATCCAAGAATTAATTGAATTAATCTTCACACTGTCACTCCGTGTGGAGTTTATGAGAACGAAATATGATCTAAGCTTGTGTATAGATTACAGACTATAGAACAGGAGACACAAACACAGTGCCCGGTCGACCCTACAGATCGTTTGAGTCGCCTGCTAGGCCTGTTCAAAAAATGGCACAACTCACTCCGGAGCTGCGTCATTTCAATATTGTGCATGGCAGTCAGTCGTCATGGAGAGTACACTCGTGGACACAGTGAATGTGATTGGTTAATGCAGTTTCCACTCCCTAAAATGACTGAAAAAAAGAAAACTTACTGTATCTTTTTCACAGTGTCTGTGAGCTAAAGGCAGCTTTGGGTGAACAACAGACTTTCTTAACAAAATGGATAAAAATTCACAAAAAACATCAAAAGCCTAGTTTGAGCTACATATTTTCTGATGAAGAAGAAAAGTGGAGATCAGAATCAATCTGATCTTCTCCAGCTGAGGGTATCTACAGTACGATTTCTAGTAACCTTGCTAATCAGCTGGATCAGGATCTGGCTAAGTCTAGGTGGCATCAAGTGTGAGAAGTCCGTAGACAGCAGCAGTATAATGCAGTTGTTTTATCCTGATGATGTTTTTTTCCACAATGAGGAACTCCTGACATCACTCCCCTTAAAGACAACCGTAAGGCAAGGTGACATTTATAAAACAGGGAAAGAGTTTTTCATACAGAGAAAGATAACAATGGAAATGCTCGCAGCCAGGACTACAGACAGAGTTCATGCTATAATCGGTCAACATACAGGTTTCATCACTCACTGTCAAGGTGACCCAGCCTTTCAAAAATGTCCACATTATCACTGTGTCATTCACTAGAAGGCATTATGTGCAAATGATATCGGCTTTGAGAATGTAATGACTCCGATTGTAAAAATAATAAACAGCATCGGATCTAAAGCCAAACAGCACAGGATTTTCAAGGTGCTGTTAGAGGTGCTGTCAGCTGAACATGGTGATCTGCTGCTACCAGTGTTGTGCCTGAACGCGTTCATTGAACAAAAGTTCATGAACTCGTTCATATTTTGGGCGAACGTGAACTGAACGTACGGTATTACTGCCTGATGAACGTTATTGTGAACTCGTTCATTCTGGTGTCTGTGAACGGCACGCTCTCTCAGTTCAACTCCGTTCAACAGGTTGCCAGATTTCTATAGAGCCCTCCAGGCGAAACCCCGGCTAAATCACACCGTAAACAGGCCTTAATATGTAGCGGGGGGGGGGGGGGGGGGGGGGGACACCCAATCTGGCAACACCAGCTACCAGCGTCGTAGCCTACAGACGCGTGCGTCATCAAAACAAAATGCAGCGTTGAAGCCACAGCAGCATGGAGACGACCATGGATGTGACAAAGCAGCAGTATGATCACTTAAAACAGTTTTATAACCAGGTGGTTGGTGAGGATGATGGCAACAATCTTACATTTCTCTGCAAACTTTGCCCGCCGGCTTTCAGTAAAAAAAATCCGCACTTCAGTAACATCTAAAGCAAATCTGAAACGGGATATATACTGAAATGGAATTTCAAATGGAAAAAAAATATTAAAATAAAAAAAAACATTTGCACCTTAAAGACTACTTTCCTGTTTTTCTTTTAATAATTCATCATAAAAAAGACCATTCAAGCAGCACATTTTTCCTGATGTTTTTGAGAATATACTGTAGGGGTTAAAGTGGCAGCTGCTACTAGTGTGAAGTGAATGGACAGCAACAAAGCGTTAAAGCAACAATGGGGAAATGCTGTCCCCTCAATGCTAATGTAAACCCTGGTTGGATAAGGATTCAAAACTGGATATGAAGATGAAATCTGACGCACAGTTTCAGTGTTACAACTGATAAAATAATTGCTCTCTGTGGTTCTACAGTAGGCTATGGTGTAATTGAGCAATATATAAAAAAAAAAAAAGAACTATGAACTAGTAGTTCATTTTTTGGAACCGTGAACTTAGTTCAAAATTTTGAATTATGAACTGAACTAGTTCATTTTAAAATGTGTGAACTGAACTTTGAACTAGTTCACGTAGAAAGAGAACTTTCCCAACACTGGCTGCTACACACCAAAATCTGATGGCTAAGCAGATGATGAGTGTTCTTTGCTTTTTTTCTTACTTTCGGGTGCACCGCAGAGGTGAAGATATCTCACTGCTGGAGGACACAGAGTGGACGCTTGACCTTACATTTTTGAAGGACATTATACTGGAAAACAAAATCAGCTGAGCTGCGAACTGCAAGGCAAAGATCAACATGTTGTTGTTATGATGCATGCTTTAAAATGGTGGTATCGGCAAGTACCAACAAATAGGGCACAGATACCATTTTGAGAGCCATAAGTTTATTCAATTATTGTCACCCACTCCTGGTAGGCAATAAAAAGTTCTACAGGATTCACTTTGTATTAGATTTTTTCCTGCTACACAAAGTTAAGCAGCAGCTTGACAAAGCCATGATGGCAATAATTTTACATTATTATGGTATCGGTATCGGCCGATACTGCACAGCCAGGTATCGGGTATCGGTATAGGGGCCAAAAAATGGCATCGGCGCAACACTAGTTTAAAGCCAATATAAACATTTTCATATGTAATTTACAGAGAAAAAGGTGGTGCACTATCCCTCTATGCAGTCAGTGCAGAAAGACAACGCTTCTACATCTGAGACGTATGACTGTTAGGATCCGGGGCCTTGCTAACCAGAGGGCGCCATGGATCCATGCCTGGGGAGCTTGGGCTCAGCATGGAAAGCTGTTTTCCATCAGTTCATTAAGAGCTCTCCTTATTTAAGCTGGAGTAGAGCTCCACTCTGAACCGGATTGTTGTCTTTCCTGTGTC
This sequence comes from Cyprinodon tularosa, assembly GCF_016077235.1. NCBI lineage: Eukaryota > Metazoa > Chordata > Actinopteri > Cyprinodontiformes > Cyprinodontidae > Cyprinodon > Cyprinodon tularosa. Next base: position 1,718 of record NW_024039730.1, on the reverse strand, counting down.
ACCATGCCCGTCTGAACCAAGAACCTGCAGAACCCTGTATGTTCCAATAAACATGTCACTGAAATGAGTAATATCTTGGGCAATCTAACTAAGACTTTAAGGAAAATTTACCTTTCAGTGCTAACACACTGTAGACATTTCTGCATGACAGACACTGCATGAAAAGTGGGATTTTCGTCAATATGCGGCACTGTAGATTGTCGTGGAACTGCAGTTTACGACAATTTGCAGGCTTCGCCGAAAACTCCCGTAAATTGTCAGAAATCGACGTAGACTTTGTTAGGCAGTGTTCCCCCCATGCCTCCCCCCCATGGAATTCTAGGGGAGGCTTTAACATGTAAATGAACATGCTGTGAGCTATACAAATGCAAATCAGGGTTGCAGGGGGGGTTTTACTCCAAGTGAGATTTTTTTAAAAGGTAAGAAAATCTCTGATACAAAGAGATCAGGCTCAGTATAGCCTCTTACATTTTAGCTTGAATTGATTTATTTAATTAAAGTATAGAGACCAAAACAGATCTTTAGCTGACAGAGCAATACATTTAGAGCAGTAATTATAAAAAAAAAAAAAAATTGCATTTAAGATAAAAAATAAAATGTTGTCTGTCAATATGCTCAATTCACAATAACTTAAGTGGAAAAGTTTCAAGAAATGAGTCTGAGATGATTCACTTTATAACATGGTGCATTATCCTGTTGGAAGTAGCCATCAGAAGATTGGTACACTGTGGTCATAAGGTCCGGCCAGGTCAAGATCCGCAATTGCAATCGCACCAAACAGGAAAAAGAACATCGACAAATTCCGGTTCGTCAAATTAAAATATAGCAGCAACAGATCGGTGACTAGAAATTATAGCACAATTCTTATATATATATATATATATATATATAAAAAAAAAAACTAACACCGTTTATTTAAATGATTGGATCCAAACTATTGGTTATTCACCAACGAGGAAGCAGATTTCTCATCTCCATCAAAATATTTATTTTATACCGAGGGACTTAAACTTTAATCAAATCCATTCAAAAGAAAATTCTTATTACAGGAATGAAAAGAGATGTTTGGGAGAAGAGAACAAGTTCATTCAAAAAAAGCAGTTTCGAATTATCCTTATCCCCGTTACAAAAATCTACAAAAATATAAATATATATTTGGGCAGAAACTGAACATATGCTGGATGATGGTGGGATTTTTTTAATATGTCATATTAAATTAAGCGCTCACAGGGTTCATACAGGAATGAGTGACTCTAATTTAATGCTATTTGAAATGATTTTAATGCCATCAACAAGAACCATGTACACAAGTTATTAGTGTACATGAAATATGAAGGATCTGTAAGCACAGTTCCATGACTCCTGTATGTATGTAAACACACACACACACATATATACGTATATATATATGTCAAGTGGTTCACACTTTGTTTTGGTATTTTAACTGCAGGTTTCCCCCACTTGAAAAGGCAGTTTGCTTCCAGAGATCTCACAGGATTTCACTCATCACACCAAAGTTGATTCTTTCCTTTTTTGTCTTTTATTTGAAAGTTCAATCAACAATAGTAGTAGCAGTATTAGTAGTAGTAGTAGTAGTAGTAGGTGAAAAACCTTTAAATATAAACAGAAAACACAATGATTAACATTCTTTAAACAAAATTGTTCCTGAAACAAAATAAGATTTAAACCCAAAATCAAACATATTCAAAGATTATCAG